>NC_060887.1:9645462-9742962 GCF_014805685.1 Silurus meridionalis
GGAACAGTGTCCAAACTCCAGACCTTCAATTCAATTAATTTGAATTAGCATAGCGCTTAACGGGTTGACATTGTCTCAAAGCAGCTTTGAAGAGATTAAGTGGTTATAAAAGAATGTTTCAGATGTCAATCATATTCCAAATCTATCATCGTAGTTCAGGAGTTGCTTAGTAACTTCATGGATCTTTAGGTTGTTGATGTGCAACCACCCCCGGTTACACAGAGTGGCCTCCAGTTGAAGAAAACTTCCTCTTCGAACATTAGTCCCTAATATCTCGTTAATGATCTAGTAGTTAAATATACACAAATCCCCACAGCCACAGGATTGAAATGTTATGATAGCCCATTTGCGGGTTATTGTCGGGTGTCTTTAAACTGTTGGCCATGTCATCATACACTAGATGGACAAAAGATCATATGATATGTGCTTTTTGAACATTCTTTTCCACATTTAGTCCCCACTTCCTGTTATTATAACCTCCTCTCTTCTGGGAAGATATTCCTCTAGATTTTGGAGTGTGCTTCTAGAGATTTGTGTTTATTCAGCCACGAGGGATTTAGTAAAACCAGCTTTCCAATTCATCTCAATAGGATTGAACATCTATAGCAGGAGATCTTTCACTCTAACCCATGTGAAGCATATTTTCATGGAATAATTCTGGAACAGGTTTGGGTCTCCCAGTTCAAGTGATAGGAAAATGTCATGCTACCACATTCATGTGTGCCTATAAATTTGTGGTAACTGTTTTTGAACGCACTACATATGGCTGGAAAGGTCCGGTGTTCCAATACTTTTTTCCATATAGTGTATACTATGGATTTTAGCATTTTGTCTGCATCTACACTTCCCATCATCCACTGCATTTGTCTCATGACTAGTGTTTAAGTCTCAGTTTGCACCACGTTACTGTCTCACGTTTTTCTTGTTCACGTTTCTACCTGTTTCGCGTTTGCACATACTAATCGGTTCTCTGCTCTCACATCCGCCTCTGATTGCATTGCCTGACTGGTGTCCCATGTTGATCCCTGGGTCTGCTGAGGGCAAAATGTCTGGAACGGTTCCAGATAATGCACCACCTCACTTCTGTCCTCACGGCCACCTTTTCCCCTTCTAACCCAACCGCTCCACAGAACTTGCACACACAGGGGCGATTAAGAAAGCACTTTGTGTCTCCCTCTGATAATGTCCCGCTGTGTGTCAGAGTTAGCCTGGCGCTCTATCGCAGCACTTCTGGCCCTGTGATCGGCCTTTTGAAAGCCTCCACACTTTTTCCGAGCTCAGAGCTTTCAAAGAGACACTCGTGCTGTGTTCACGTAGCTGTCGGTGAAGCACCGATTTATGAGCATCGCCCTACATGACTTCAAAAGTCCATTAAAACAGTCCAGTCCGGGGACCCGCTGGGGTCATTTAGTTCCCCTGCACTCAGTTAGCTCGGCCTTTATTAAGCAGCGCTCTTCACTCCGGCTCATGCCATTAATCTCTATGTTTTTACGCCCACCGCCCTGAAAAGTCATGAATAGCAAAACGGCCACCAGTGCAGAGGCTTTTCTACCATTTTTGTATGAAAAAAGGTTTCCAGCTCTCCATTATTCCTTTCTCCTCAACAACTTGATCTTCTCACAGGTCTGACACTGCAAATCGTTGCAAATGTGCATGATCTCATGATCTCTCAAAACCTGAAGAGTGCTGACTGTCTGTTAATAGCACCAGTTATTCCGTTTTAGTATTGATGTAGGAGGAGAGTCTAGAAGTAACAGTTTATGTCTAGTTTTTAATCTGTTTTTCAAACATCAAACTTATACCTGTATAAGTTTTCATACACTAGATGGACAAAAGGTTGGTGGACACCTGACTATAGGATAATGCTTTATAAAAATCCCATTCCACATTTAGTCCCTTTTTGCTCTTAACATACCCTCCGCTCCTCTGGGAAGATGTTCCACTAGATTTTGGAGTGTGCGTTCTGAGATTTGTGATTATTCAGTTAAGGTGTTCAATAGAGTTAAGGCTGCTTAAGAGCTTCCACTCCATCCCATGTAAACCATATGTTCATGAAGCTGGGTTTGTGCACAGTAGCATTGTTAAGCTGGAACAGGTTTGGTTTTCCTAATTTAACTAGGGCGAACATTAAATCTTACTGCATCCACATACGGCTGGACAAGTCAGGTGTCCCAATACTTTTGTTTTAATAGTGTATTGAACTATACAATTTCTAGATGATTTGTTAGACTATTTCTTGTGATGCCCCGGTCTCTCTGATTACTGCATTCTGATTAGCTGAAAAGAAGGTATGAGCTCAAACCACTAAACACGGGTAGCCGGCGATCATCACATTTCTGGATCCTAATGACCTTACTGATCGTGGATCTCTGTTTGTTAAGTAACTGATATTGTAATTTAAATCAATGGGCTCAGGTACAAGACGGATTTGATGAAACGGAGAAGAAAACGTTCAAATATGAGTAGAAACATGGCACAGATACACAAAATTCACACACAATCTCTCTCTCTCTCTCTCTCTCTCTCTCTCTGTGTGTCTAACTCCTTCAGATAAACGTAATCTTATTGCACTACGTTATCTCTGTTTTTTAAACCGAGCAGAATTCTCGAACCGTATATAAAATAAGTCATGGAAATTAACCATTCGTTTCATTCATCCAGTCAGTTTTTCAATACAAACACCACATTTCCATTACATTGACAGCATTTGGCAGACACCCTTATCAAAAGCGACTTACAATCACTTCATTTATACAATGGAGCAGTCAAGGGTTAAGGGCCTTACTCAAGGGCCCAGCAGTGGTGTTATTAAAACGTGAATGTACAGCCTTGTGAGCTCCAATGTTTTAAGCTACCAATTACCACAGACAGCTTAAGTAAATAGGAATAAGTGGGACAATCCACAGCTTTTCTGCTTCATGTCAGGTGGTTATTAGCCTCTGTGTCATGCATTAAACCCGTGTACTGTTCACCTAGCAAAAGAAAATTCCTTACGTCCCTTAATGAATGACTTGAAGCTGATTATTTTGAATTTCTGTGTTAGCTGAAATATAACATATGAATAGAAAAGGCTAGGGCTCATTTCTTTCCAACTCAGACTGTTGATATAAGTACATGACATGTGATTATAGATGTGACCAGCTCATTTTACTAATACATTTGTAAACGAGGTCATGACTTTTCTGTGAAAATGTGCTTGAAATGTGAAAAGTAGAAACACACATAAAGCAAAATTTGTTTCAATAAAGCCGTAAAGGGTCGCCAAGTCTTTTGTCTTTAGTGCATTTATTGTAGCATTTGGAATAAAACCCCACGCAATGCCAGTGGGGCATTCACGGTGGGAAATGATGAATCACGTGCGCAGCCGTCTGTATCGACGAACGTTCGGTTTCCATCTTTTCCGTATGACCTCAGGACGAGCCGTCACTCAGCAGCTTCGCGGCTTCTTCTGCTATCAAGCGCTAAACTGGGGGGACCTGTAGCTAACAAGGAAGCACATTGCTTCAATTACGATCATGCTGGTTTTACACGGCGCGCTGTTGCAGTCGAGCAGCGGATGGCGTTTAACTCCCTGCGCATGCTTATCCTGTCATTTATTAAACAGGGATTTGCTCAAAGAGCATTCGATTTCACACATGCTTTTTTCCACCCTAATGTGGCCCATGTTTAAGTGCCATGTTTTAAGTGCTACTTAAACAATGTGCATAAGAAACCGCAGCATTCGAAATGTGTGTGTCTAGGTGTGTGTGTGTCTGTATGTGGATGTGTTCGTGTGCAGTGCGGCTGAGTTTCTGTTGCCCGTTTTGTCCTCAAGTCAGAGGACTGCGCCAGGGATTAGCATTTATTAATCTGCACTCCACCCCCCCTTTCCCAAGTCATATTTATTCATTCACGGCAGATTTTTTTTAAAAGCCACAGTAATTAGTCGGTATCCGGGGGGTGAGTGTAATTGCATCCTAAGGGATGAAGGGATGGCATGGGATGAGGGAAGAGAGCGAGCAGAGAAGTGACAGGAGAGAAAACAACAGACTGTAAAGACAGACTAGAGAGCGCATCCTGCTGGGTGAAAAGGCAATGGCAGTGGGTCATGGTCCGTGTTCTAGGGGAAAACCCAAGGCGGCAAGGTGGCAGGAATTAAACTACTGTGGCGACTACTGTTGTGTCAAGGAAGATTGCTTTTAATGATATCAGAAATGCCAGAATTGGATGGTATGGGATTTTATGCCTAAAGCTACCACCTTCACCATCTGTGAAGTGACATAAAATTTGGGGGCTTACAAAACCTACTTTACTTGTAAAAACAGCAATTTCTCTTGCCTCCATGCGGTATTCTTCTTGAAGATGTCATGGTATCAACTAGAGGACACGTCGTAGAAGCAAGACCTCTGGTGCCACAACTTTAAGATTTTCTTCCTGATTGTAACTCCATATACAGGTAGTAGCCTTATCACCTCTATAGCAGGGTAGTAGCTTAGTTGTTAAGGCACTGGACTAAAATCCCAGCCACACCATCTGCCATTCCTGGGCCCCTGAGCAAGACCCTTAACCCCATAGCTGTTTAGTATGAATGAGATGGTATTGATTAAAGGTGGCTTTGATCAATACAAAAATTCATGTTGCGTTTTTACTGGCTGGCCAGTAGACTTTGATCGTAGCAGCTGACATACTGTGAGATGGTCTGACACTGTTTGAAATTTTTTCTCAAAATACCACAGAGGACTGCTGTTCAGGAGCCACGACCAGTGAAATAATCACGATTGCTATACATTGGTAATATTTTGTTTGGGACGGCCCAAAATCTTGCAATTTTTACCGGCATAACATACACCTAGCTGATCAATTCCTTCACACATTAGCATGTCTGTACACAAGAAAGAAATTGAGGAGAGGAGTCAGAGGGAAAATAAAGTAAACTAAGCTAAGCACAGTACATTCGAATTCGGAGTGCCGAAATTTTTTTTTTTTTTTTGATGTTCGAAAAGATATTCTTAGCATTGATAGTCTTTTTTTACAATTTTGTTGGATAACTTGTGAACAGCCTTGCTGGAGGACAAAATCACAGGGGGAAAAAATAGCCTTCCTCAACACAATCAATTAGTTTAGTGTTTAGGTCCCGACTGCACAACTGAACTCGTTTTTGCTAGCTCTTGATCTTATTACTTATTCCTTTTTAGCTCTTCAAAAAAAAAAAGAGAGAGCGCAAGAGACGATTTAGCTCATGAATAAACAGTAATAACCTTAGCGGGCTGCTGTGACCTTGCTAATTAGCTGATGAGTCGAATCACTGTGTCTGGGAATCAGCATGGTGGCCCTCAGGACTCGAACTCCACTCCATTGTTTGAAAGAAAAGAATGTGAGGAGAACAAACACAGTGGGTCGAATTTACGCTACAGAAATTTTCCCCTCACGTCAAATGATCGGTCGGGTCATAAGTGGTCTGTCAACTGGGATTTTTTTCTTTTCTTGTTGTTGTTTTAAAGCTAATCGGGTTAAGCTTATTATCAGGCAAACTGTTTGTTGAGCTCATTGCACATTCACCTCGAATAGCGTCAAGCCTCCTGCGTATGTAGCTTCCTACACCGCAAAATTTTATTGCATTACAGATTATTTCTTTTATATCTCATATACACTATATAGACAAAAGTATTGGGACAACCGATTTATTTTTTCCCCAGTATGTGGTTCCTTCTCAAACTGTTACCACACACAACTGTATTGGATGTCTTTCAATGCACTTGCATGAAATCTCCCCTTCACATAAACTTGGAGACTCAAACCTGTGTACAAAGCCAGCTCCATGAAAATATGCTTTAAATAGGTTGGAGTGGAAGATCTCCTGCTATAGATCCCTGATCTCAACCCTATTGAACACCTTTGGGATGAATTAGAACGCTGACTCCACCCCAGACCTCCTCAAATCACTTACATCAGTGCCTGACTTTACTTACATCCTTGTGAAGGAATTAAGTTGAAGTCTCAAGTGGAACATCTTTTCAGAAGACTGGAGGTTGTTATAACAGCGAATGAGGAGTAAATGTGAAATATATGTTCAAAAAGCGCTAAAATGGTGTCCACAAACTTTTACTAATTAGTCTATGGAATTTCAAATGGACTCATCAACACATCAATGGTCAGGAACTCTGCAAGAAATGAGTAAAGTAAGTCAGTGTGGTATAGCCTGCTAAGCGGTGGCCATGTTTGTTAAGGGAGGTTGTTAATAATGATATAAGTATGACAAGATTAGATGTTCTAATAGAGAAATATCCTTGTGATACATTATTCTAATGGGATTCTTCATATCGGATGGATTTTCTCTTTTATGTCGTGCAGTGAAATGGAAAAGGATACATCTGGCAGTATAGGGATGGTGAGATTTACTGATTCGCGTAAGCACATCTGCATAAAAGTTAACAATGTGATGCACTGGTTAAAAAGAAATTGTGCATTGGATACAAGTTGGCATTTCTATTGCGACACAATAAATATGTATAATATTTATGTACAGAATATTTATTAACACATAGGCTATACTTGATTTCTCTTTGCTAAATGGTTTCTCAAACACGTTCTCTCAGCACCACTGCTGCTACGTGAATATGGCGTATCACAACACTACAGAGGCCGTGTCCTGAGAGTCACATAGAATACAGATTAACATGGGAGAGTAAAGCTGCTTTTTCCTTGAGACAGAACAGGAAATGAACATCTGGTTTTATTTTAGCTTTATTTTCTTGCACTACAAAGGCCTGTTTGTGAAAGGGCTATGCGTTAGAAAACAGAAGGCACGTTAACAAAGTGATGATTTGTTGTCTGTCTAAAGCGAAGAAATAAAAACAAACTATTTGAACAATATTGAATTCAATATGGTATCATATTTTCCATTGAATCGCATGGAAATCAAATCTTACTGCAATAGGGGATGAATTGTATCACATCGCATCAGTAGCTGCTTCATATGTATCTTTAATGTATCGCATCGTTGGCTATGCACCGAGATGCGAATCGCATCGACCTCGGATATGGAGGTGCAGATCCCTAAAACAGAAGCATGTCTTTTTGTCCTTAAACATACTGTATACGATGGCTGCATCTCACGGGTTTGAAAGAAAATACGGAGACAGAGGGAAGAGAAAGTGAAGCGACTTAGTCAGACAGGAAGTCAGAATGTTTTTTTTTTTTTTTTTTTTTTTGTAGATTTTCCCTCATAGTTCAGAAAAGAGCATCGTTCTGACAGTGACAAAGTGAGATGTTTTGTCATGGAAGTCATGTCCTTCAGTAAGCGTTCAGCTAACATTGTGTTGGTTGTTGTTTTTTTTTTGTTTTTTTTACAGGAGCAATTCAGACATCACTGTCACACATGCTGTACTTAAACAGAATAAGAGTTAGATAGATAGATAGATAGATAGATAGATAGATAGATAGATAGATAGATAGATAGATAGATAGATAGAGTTGGATAGGATGAGAGAGGTGGGGATAGAGAGAAATAAGTGGAAAAGGGCTGAGCAGTGAAACTAGGTGAGGGAAGTGTGATGGACGCGGTGTGAATCGGAAGAAATTACACAGCGTATTACTCGCAGGCGAGGAATTGAAGAGCGCGCGAACAGGTGAGGGGTGATGAGAAATATTTTTCCTGAGGGGAGTCTTTGACCTTCAATCAATCACTAAATGAATCACAATAGTTTCCCATCTCGCTTTTTTTTACTCGCCTGATTCCTGCTCATCTTCCTGTTCATCTTTCCCCACTTAGTCAATCCGTTTTTTTTTTTCCTTTTAAGTATTTTAGAGAATTCAGTCTATTTTTCGACCTAATCTCTTCCCATCGCAACGTACGCAGAAGAAGAAGAATGGAGGAAGAAGAGGTTTCCTCAGGGGTCTGAAGGCAGAATTTGAACTCAGTTAATGCTTATATTCTGTAGTAGGCTGTGGCTATATAACGCTAATTTGAAATACAGCTCATGCTAGCACAACAAAGATCTCCCAAAGGTCTTTCAGATCCTGGTGACACCACACACACACACGCACACACACACACACACACACACACACACACACACACACACACACACACACACACAAACATACACTGTACTACGCTGCTAGCAGCATCTGGTGGCTGGAAAGTGCTAGCAAGGCCAAGCCCTAACTCTTAACCAAAAAAAGTAAATCTTTTCCTGGCATCTACTTTGTTAACAAGGATTATGCAAACTAAATTTTAAGTAATATCCAATTATACATACAAACGTATTAAATAAAGGCTATTTATTAAATAGAATGTGCTTGGCATCTCACGCTCCATGTCGGAGTCTACAGCTGTAGATTCACTTGACAGTCATGTCATGATTACACCTGATCCCCATACACTCGATAGCAGGGTTTTATCTGTTTAAACCCACTTCTCTGACACATCCATAACACATGGCCAGACATGATCGCGGAGGCAGCCATGTGCATATAGCAGCAGCTTTAATAACAGAGAAGTTGCTGGATTATTTTCTTGATATTTCACTTGTCAAAAAGGAGCACAGAGAAGTCAAGAGAATACTCCAGCTTTACTTTAGATAAAGGAAATATACCTTGGCTTTCGATCTATCTATCTATCTATCTATCTATCTATCTATCTATCTATCTATCTATCTATCTATCTATCTATCTATCTATCTATCTATCTATCTATTGGTCTGTCTATCTATCGGTTTCTGTCTATTGTTTGTAAAATTATTTTACTTTTATTTTTTTCTATCTATCTATCTATCTATCTATCTATCTATCTATCTATCTATCTATCTATCTATCTATCTATCTATCTATCTATCTATCATCTATCTATCTATCTATCTATCTATCTATCTATCTATCTATCTATCTATCTATCTATCTATCTATCATCTATCTATCTATCTAGGTAGATCGCATGGCATAAAAAAATAGAAAAATAGATATTTATTTATGTATTTTTATAGTAGGTACATCATTTTGACTTAGTTACTTTATAAGTAACTTGCATGCTGAAAAGTGTGTGCACCTGTGGTCTATTCATTCTATCTTTATTCATTTATTCAAACATATTGTTTTGCATCGAGTCATGGAAGAGTTGAAAGCTATATTCAGGGTGGAATTGAATTGTACCCCCCAGAAAAAAAAAGCCTATACCAAATTTTTACCAGGCTTTTGAGGCAGAAATTATCTCTATCTATATCCGGTGTCTGGATTACTCTGGAAGCGTGAGCCTTCGCCCGAGTGCCCATTATACCAGGTTTTTATTATTATTTCTTTTTGGTGTGCTGCATTATTCCACAAGGACATCAATACTGTTGAGCTTCGAAGGACAGTGTGTGCGCCATGAAAAGGCTGACATTTAATTATTTCATATTTCCTTAAAAATGTAGCTCGCTGTCTGTCCGTGACTGTATGTCTCTCTTTCTTTCATTCTCTAGCTCGGTCTCTCTCTCTCTCCCTCTTTTGGCTTTTCCTACACACAAAAACTCTCAGTCTCCTCAGCCGCCCACACAAACCCCCGTGTTCGTCTGTCTACCCAATTCATAAAGCTCTCTCTGTCTCTCCACCACTCTGTGTGTGTGTGTGTGTGTGTGTGTGTGTGTGTGTGTGTGTGTTTGCATGTGTGTGTGTGTGTGTCTTCACTTCTTTCTGCCTTTTGCCCTCTTGCGCTTTTCAAATGTCAAAAAGGAGCCATGGGGCGAGAGATTGGTGTTTCTGTATTCACACACACAATGACCATTAAACACACACACACACACACACACACACACACACACACACACACACACACACACACTTGCTTCAACACACACCAATGTAATGGCTGAGGACACAGGCTACTTTGCATGCCCCTGCTGCTCTCTGCAGAGTAAGTAAAAGCTCCATGCTTAGTTAGCTCTTGCATACCGAGGCCGTCTCTTCGAACTTCTCTTCTCGGCCTCTTGAAGACCCCACGATTACGGGCCAGATGTTTTATAGCAGCTAGTGTCTCCTTAAACCTCGAGTGCTGCCGGAAAAAAAAGAAAACTGGTGATTATAGCTGATTCCTGCGCGAAAGTGCATTAGGCATTCCACGCACATCTTTATTGGGGGGGCGGCGGCTTAATTGAAACCCTTGTGTTAAAAAAAGGCCTTTCTGTATTTCATTAGTCAGTTACACACACACACACACACACACACACACACACACACACACACACACACACACACATAAGGCCTCGTCCTGAAATAGCGTGTGTGTCTAATTTCACACCTGCTTGATGTCTCTCGAGTGGCACGTAGGGCACGCGGACGTGAAGCCTACATGCTCGCCTCCGGGAAAAAAAGTATTGACATTTTTTTCCCCCCTCCTGAATGAAGCTTAGTGGGATTGTACATAGCAGGTGCTTTTGGGACAGGAACCGAATGGTGGGTGGGTGTACTCGATCTTCAATCCCTCAGCAAACAGAGTGAAAGAGAGAGAGGGAGAGAAAGAGTGCGAGAGAGATAAAACAGGAGGTAATGAAGTGAGAAAGCAAACAGGGATAGGTCAATAGCAAAAGACAGAGGGATGGATAAAGGGAAGGGAGGATGTAGAGTGAGAGATAGTAAGGGTTTCTTTCCTTTTCTTTTTTCTTTCTGGAGGACGGAGGAGAAGAACGGACAGAGTGAAAGAGCGAGGGCGAGCAAGGGCACTTGACCGCGTCCCTTCCCCTTTTTTCCCCCCGCTTATTTACTGCGGAAGTCAAACGGTGCTGGTCGCCGTGACAACATGCAAATGAGATGCAAACGAGCGGAACCTCGGGAGGAGGGCCGGCCACCGCCGTTTCGCCGTTGTCATGGCGACTCCCGGTGATGTGCGGCAGCAGAGTGCAGGCAGAACGGCAAGGTGGCGGAGAGTTAGGGGAAGATCGGAGGAGACAGGGGTCTGCTGGAGATGGCTTGAAACTTGGACAAGGACAGGATAAAGGAGGGCAAGGGTTGCAGAAAAAGAGAGAAAAAAAAACCGAATGATAATAGTGTAGGAGCAAGAGGGTAGGAAACTCAGCCAGGGTTTGATTGACATGACAGGGAGGAGTAGACTGACCTTTCTGTGCACCTGGGTTTGTCCATTTGCTCTGAAACCCTGATTCGGTGAAGGGGACAGGACTGATTACAGAAACGAGCTATGAGCGGAGACAGACACAAGTTAAATATTATGAAAAAAAGCACATCATTTATGACCGTGGTAGCAGGCTGGTTGTCACGGTAACTGGAGATGCTTTCTGATGGCTGGTAAATGTTTAGTTAAGTAGTTAATGATTCAGGAGAGAAAAGAGGGATGTGTGTCTCTGTGACCATGTAGACGAATCTCATTTTTAGTATAAAACAATGAAACATTTATCTATCTATCTATCTATCTATCTATCTATCTATCTATCTATCTATCTGTCTGTCTGTCTGTCTGTCTGTCTGTCTGTCTGTCTGTCTGTCTGTCTGTCTGTCTGTCTATTCATTCTATCTTTATTTATTATTTTGAGGAGGAAAAAATATTTTTTAGCTTAGCACATCTGGATTCTGCTACATTTCCCCACAAGCTCTCGATTCACATAATTCCATATTTCCGAAGGATTTAGATCTGCTATCCCTCTGCCTTTCCTTTTCTTCACTTCGTTCTGTTGTCTTGCTGAAAGTTCATCATTGTCAGCCTCGAGCTTCTTTGCCAAAACGAGCGGATTTTTGGAACTATCCACAATTCCATTGATCTTGGCTAGAAACCCCAGTCACAGTTAAAGAAAAGCAGCCCCATGGCATGACGCTGCCATCATCATGCTTCACTGTGAGTTAGGCTGTCCTGTTTTTGCTGTAAACATTTTACGCCAGTTGTTTGTAAAGTATTAGTAAAGTCAGGTACTGATGTAGGTGAGGTGAGAAGGACTGTAGTGCAGCCAGCGATAACATTCATCCCAAGTGTGTTCATTAGGGTTGAGGTCAGAGCTCTATAGCAGGAGATCGTCTACTCCAACCCATGTAAAGCATATGTTCATGGAGTTGGCTTTGTGCTCAGGGATATTGTCATGCTGAAACAGGTTTGGGTCTTTTAGTTCAAGTGAACTACAAATTGGCTCAGAATGCTTGTTTGTGCTTGAATGCTCCTAGTAATTTTATAGACAATGCAATATGTGCCATCTAAGATCCTGGGGGCGGAGCTTTGTGAAGGTATGCACTCAATAATACTCATGGAGAAATGCATGTATCTGTCTTCAGTTGCTCAATTAAAGCGCCGTTAAAATTTTACTTAAAACAAACACTCGTTTGTATTCACACTTTTTGATTTTGAAGTATGGGTATCTTTTGCAGAACCTGCCTATTAAAGCAGGAAGGAAATGAGCTGGATTTCCAGGGAAAGAAAAGGAAGGATCAGATTTTTTCATTTGCTCCAATTGGTTCCATCCTCCTCTTTTCTGTAATTTCCCCACCATTTTTTTTGTTTGTTTGTTTTTTTTTGTTTTTTTGGCATTCTTCTATCATTTTTAATGAGGGACCGTCTCAGATAACGAGAGGAAGAAAGGAGGAACGGCGAGATAAATAAAAAAAAAAACCAGAAGAGACTTTTTTTATTGGGGCTTAAAAGGGAGCTGGAGCTGTTCGGTACGGATATGAAAGGGGGTGACGAGCAAACAGAAAGCACAAGAAGAAGAAAGAAGAGTGAGAGAGAAAAAAAAAAACAGAACAGAAAAGATGAGCATGAGTAATCTTCATGCAGGGAAGAATTTGTGAAGTGGAAAAGAGGCTAGCAGAGGGCTGTGTTTTACAAACCACCACCAACGGGGGGGGGAGTGTGTGTCTGTTGTGTGTGTGGATGTGTGTGTGTGGAGAAATAGAGAAAAAAATGATAGAGAGATCAAGAATTGTGTATTTTGAGAGAGAGAGAGAGAGAGAGAGAGAGAGAGAGAGAGAGACTGCGGATTGCTCACAGCGAGAGATGTTCTCTCTCCAGATTGAGGTGCGGGCACATAGCTGCCTCAGAGATGAACGTCCTACTGCTCCCTCCTGCCCGATGCTATATGTGTGCGCACACACACACACACACACACACACACACACACACACACACACACACCTTTGGTAAAAACTGTTACTTGCTCGCTGTCACTGCCTCGAGATCCTTCTAGATCACACTGAAACCCAAAAGTCGCCTATTAGACGTCGTGACACTTTCTTTCCTGGAGCAAAAGTGCATCCACTGCTGCAAAATGGCAAAATGGGCTTGGATGGTGTGTGTCCTTATCACAACAATGCATGCACACACACACACACACACACACACACACACACACACACACACACACACACACACACATGCACACTCACACACTCTGTTTGTCTTCAGTGTACCGAAGAGCAAGTGGGAGAACCTGACAAGTTGGACATGCCACAGATCAGCTGCTTCTCCCCCCTAATCATTTTCCTGAGTTTTTTTTTTCATTCATATCCACATCTACACAGTACTCTCATGCACGGCCATGCATTTCGACATCATCTTCTCTTTCCTCTTAGCCTAAACTTTAGATTAAGCTGGAATGATCCAGTTGTGCTTCATTTGGTTTGCCACATTAGCAAGTTAACTACCCAGACTGGCCGTCCTACTGTGTCTCTCTTTTCATTAAGCTGCATTTAAAGCATGGATATTTAAACAATAGAGTTTTTTTTTAACAAAAAAGAAATAAAAATAATACAAGTATAGGATTAGTATATAATAAAAAGAGATATAGGTATAACCAGTATAGTAATATTTAGAGGTATAAATATAGTGTATAAGGTATAAAAATGTCTACCTAGAATCAGCTTAGAGGAGTCCATCCTCTAAAAGTCAGTGATAATGTAAGGAGTCATTATTTTAAAGCAACCAAGAGGTCTAGGGTAACTTTAAAGGAGCTGGGGCAATCCACAGATTAAATGGGGGACGCTTTTACTAGAATGACCGCTTCACCGACACTTTGCAAATTAGAGCTTCAAGGAACACCAGACATCCGGGAAATTATTCTCAGTTCGAAACTAAAATTGAACTCCATGCTTAGCGTGAAGCATGTCTAACTCTTAGCTTAGAATGCTCGAGGAACCCGACTACGCCACCTAGGTTCTGTCACTACCCAGGATAATAAAATAAAATCCTCCAAAGTTGTTAAGCAATAAGGTTACAACAACGTAAAGGACCCTGTTGGTTTGAATTGATTAGAGATTTAAAAAAAATGTATTAAATAAATTATAATAAACACAAATTAATTTCACAAACATATAGGACAGTTAACCAATTAAATACGCACAGTAAATAATAATAAGAAAACGGAAACCGGACAAAATCCACTTTAACACAGCAAATCAGTGAATTCAATTTCTTAAAACCAATCACAATACCAAATCACCAATCATCCTGCATTCACATACAAATAGACACCGTGGGAAACATGATCAAAACAAAATGACATTACTATTAATATTTTTCATATAAAAAAAATGGCTGGTTCTGCTTCGAAAAACCAGAGTACCACAGTGTTGGTTTAATAGAATAACACAAACGTCCACCAGTGTCTGAAACAGCCAACGAACAGAACAGTAAAACAATGGTATAAAACAGGTAGAGAAAACAGCAGCTGGCGCTCTCAGGCCACACCTGCAATACAAATGCAATGAGGGCACAGATAAAGTTTGTAACATGTACCCCTAACAACAAACACATGTTAAACTGTGATTCGCAGCTTATAAGAAGAACCAATAAAGCAGACAACTAACCAAAAGAGAGCGAAAGGAGTAAGAAGGCGACTTAGACAATTAGGAGTTAGATGACTATTGCTGCCCCGAGCACAAAAACACGTGACAGAAGAATCCTTTCTTTAAAGCCACAAAGACCGGACACGCCTCGATCACTGAGCCACACAGGTGTGCTCATTGACAACGCAAATAGGCGTGCCTCCCCTGGGAAATGTCCACAAACATCACGAGCACCATTTATAGTACTAAACACTGTGGGGTTGCTTTTGGTTTCACTGAAAGGTAAGTTGGATTTATTGAGTCGGACAAGAGACACATTTCAGATTTCAATCTTTGTAGGAGGTCCCCCCCATTTGCAGAGCAGAATCAAAAGAGCAAGTGATGAGACAGAGCTCTAAAGTGACAAAATGTGTATTTTGATTTGTCTTTCTTTCAGCTAACTAGACCTAACAGATTTCCCAGTTCGCAGGCTTCAAAATTCACCCCTCTCTCTGCAGGACAAAGACCAGTACAGCCAGGTTCTCTTCTCTAGCCACTCTCAAATGTTCATTTTTATGCCTTGGATAATACTTTCCACCACTAAAGCAATACCTTTTTGTAGAATGGTGTTGACCTTCCCAGTAGAGTACCAGAGACATATAGAATTTGTGCTGAGGAGGATCAAAATGCCCTATTTGGCTTATACTCTATATGGTAGTTTGCCCTTGTATTTATCCCCGGTCTGTATAGCCTGCATATACACCACTAGCTCAGGGAACTCTATAAATAAAATTGTTCCCCTCAGAGAGAAAAACAGAGAAAGATCTGTCCGTGATGGGATTTGAAAAGTTATCAGTAATTATGACAAATAATTAGCGTCAGTTTGTTTTTCTTTTTGGCTGCCTCTTCATGCCATTTCTTTCCCACGTTTCTGAGCCGCCAAACAGAATTGATTCAATTTGAAGTATTAAATAAGACAGGCTATTCATTTAATTAGAACAGTTTACCAAGACTAATTGCCAACGATACAGATCTTTTTAAAGCTTTATTTAGATCTATCTGTAAACATACACGTTTCTTGTCAGCAAACGCAATCGCACATTCGATACTTCTGTCTTAATTACCTCCATTAATCTATATTCAGAGTTGAAATTGTTTCACCGTACAATTTTTTTCCTCGCTTTTCGGACCAAAGTTTTATCGACACACATATATGGATGTTATTTCGATATGTCTATAAGAGAGAGAGAGAGAGAGAGAGAGAGAGAGAGAGAGGAAAGAGGGTATACAACAGTAGACGGTAGTGATGGGTCGTTTGTTCATTCTGAACAAGTCTATAATGTGACTCAGAAGATCTGGTAGTCTCAAGAGTGATTCGTTCATTTTCTATCAGACGGGCAGTGTTGTGCTTGTTACTAAAAAATAGTAACTAGTTACAGTTACTCGTTACTTCATTCAAAAAGTAACTCAGTTACTTTGTTCATTACTTACACCAAAAAGTAATGCGTTACTGTTAAAAGTAACTTTTTAGTTACTTTTTTAAAGAGCCTTCTTTAATGTTCCAATTAATGCCCTTTTATGCGTTATGATCTAAAAACACAAAACTGACTTAAACACAAAGTAGTTTTTAAACACTATTTTATTAAAGTCAGACCAGCACAAACTGAATATATCACAAGGATTTCTGAAATAAATAACAAAACAAGCTGAATATTATATTCACAATCAAAAACTAAAGTGGCTTCTTCATAATTTAAGCTGTTGTGTTGAGCTCTTAAAAATGTTCCTTTCACAGCTGAAGTATGAAAACTATCAACAATGTAGAACACTGGGTTTGCTTCTAGCTTCTAGCTTCGTCGAGGCATGGAGTTTCTAAAGGAATTTCAACAGATTGGAGGTGCTGCTATCACAGTAGATACGAGGTTCGAACCAGAAAGACACAGCTTACATTTGACTAAAAAGTTTTTGTCTTTATACTTAACTAAAGTGAAATAATGAGCATATTTCCACTTTGAGAATCTCGTCTTGCTCTCGCCTCGCCTCGCCATTACTGCCACACAGACCTGAATAAATGGAGACATGCCCACAGTGCGTCGTCTTCGTGTTTATAGAGGGTAATCCGGTAATCCACCAATCCTACAGTGCGACGTTGCTGTAAGCAAGTTAGACTGTAGGCTACGCTTCAGCCGAAATTAATTTATTAAAAAAGTAACGGGTAACGCACCATACGGTAACGAAGTTATTAGTATTAGTATCAGTATTAGTTACTGTAAAAAAGTAACGCGTTAACGCGTTACCCGTTACAGCTTTAACTGCCCAACACTGCAGACGGGCATTAGCAAAGCATCGCAAATCTCTGTAGGTTCTCTACAGGAGTAGTTAGGAGTAGGGAGAGACAGAGAGACAGAGCGAGACACTAAAGAGAGTGTCTAAAAGTTGGTTTCAAATAGTGAAAGATGAAACGTAGCTAGAAAATGACAATAAGTTTCCTGATTGGTCTCTCTTTCTGCTATGTTCTTCTATTAGATTTCTTTATGGTTAGATTTACACTATTAATCTATGTTCACAGTTTGAGAAGAGAGATAGGGAGGGAGGGAGAGAAAGGGAGAGACCGGAAAATCTTTAGTATAGTAGATCAACTCTCAAAAGAGCGTGTGACAAAAACACATAGAGAGAGTGACGGCGCATGTATCCCGATTGGTCTCACTTTCTGCTAAATAGACCTTTAAGATGTCACTGTGGGTGGGCTTCACAGTTACCCCCGCTCTAATTTATCTATCAGTTCAGAAACACTGTAGAGTCCTAAAGAGTGATGGCAAAGTGAAGGCAACAAAAAATAAATAAATACAAACGCACTTTACCTCAGACCACACTAAAGTGTACCTCTGCTTAATGTGGGTCAAAAATGGGTCAAAATGGGTCTAAATTGGGTCAAGGGCCGTTTTCTCGCTGCATTGTTTGTAATCTGTCTTTCGATTGCCTTATTGGAAAACACATGACGCTTGCCTAAACTCTCTCAGAATCAAAGACACTTTTATTTTATACTGACTTTATTTTATTATAGATTTGTCAATAAGTATGTATTCAATTATTCCCAATAGTCTATTGAAAGAGTCTATTCTCTTCATGTTATAGCTTTTCTCCTGGTTAGTGATTCTACCCAATCAGATTTCAGCCATCGCATCACATGTTACCAGGGTGAAAGGTATCTCTCTGCATGAAGCCTTCAGAATCCACACCTTTGGTGTAAAACCCATGTTGCTTTTATATCCATGTGAATTTAATAGCTGTTTTTTTTTTTCATTCCAAAATGACTGACAGAGGGGAATAAACTGATTTGCTTGCATGGACTTTCAAGAAAAGCTGGAGATCATGAGATAAAAGATTAAAAACAGTTTGGAACAGTTTCTAAGCTTTTTCATGAACTATTTATACTTTTGTGTTAAGAATTTGTACTAAAACACACAATTTGCCTCCATTTCAAATCTCTAAGAAAACCATAATGCATGAAAAAAATGCCTAAAAAACAGAGGTTATTTTATGAGGTTAATATTGATGCTTGTGCTAGAGATGATGTATGTGGGTGGTGCAGATGTGGCTGCAGTGAAGACTTGTTGCATTGCGTTCATTAGGTTTCTTGCTTTAGTAATGCTATTCATTCTTGCTACATGAGATACCTGCCTGTACACTGCGTTTCTGTGTAATATGTATGATTTCTATAGCCGTGGGGTCATAATGATGGTATTAAGAGGTGGATTAATTCAGGTAGGACACACTGTTCTAGTGTTATGTATCGTTTAAAGACGATACTTAATGTCACCCAAATGAGGATGGGTTTCCCTTTTGAGTCTGGTTCCTCTCAAGGTTTCTTCCTCATTACATCTAAGGGAGTTTTTCCTTGCCACGGTCACCATGGCTGCTCATTAGGGATAAATACACACCATTCACCTTAACTGTTACATTCTGTAAAGCTGCTTTGAGACATTTTCATGCCATTTCTTTCCCACGTTTCTGAGCCGCCAAACAGAATTGATTCAATTTGAAGTATTAAATAAGACAGGCTATTCATTTAATTAGAACAGTTTACCAAGACTAATTGCCAACGATACAGATCTTTTTAAAGCTTTATTTAGATCTATCTGTAAACATACACGTTTCTTGTCAGCAAACGCAATCGCACATTCGATACTTCTGTCTTAATTACCTCCATTAATCTATATTCAGAGTTGAAATTGTTTCACCGTACAATTTTTTTCCTCGCTTTTCGGACCAAAGTTTTATCGACACACATATATGGATGTTATTTCGATATGTCTATAAGAGAGAGAGAGAGAGAGAGAGAGAGAGAGAGAGAGAGAGGAAAGAGGGTATACAACAGTAGACGGTAGTGATGGGTCGTTTGTTCATTCTGAACAAGTCTATAATGTGACTCAGAAGATCTGGTAGTCTCGAAGAGTGATTCGTTCATTTTCTATCAGACGGGCAGTGTTGTGCTTGTTACTAAAAAATAGTAACTAGTTACAGTTACTCGTTACTTCATTCAAAAAGTAACTCAGTTACTTTGTTCATTACTTACACCAAAAGTAATGCGTTACTGTTAAAAGTAACTTTTTAGTTACTTTTTTAAAGAGCCTTCTTTAATGTTCCAATTAATGCCCTTTTATGCGTTATGATCTAAAAACACAAAACTGACTTAAACACAAAGTAGTTTTTAAACACTATTTTATTAAAGTCAGACCAGCACAAACTGAATATATCACAAGGATTTCTGAAATAAATAACAAAACAAGCTGAATATTATATTCACAATCAAAAACTAAAGTGGCTTCTTCATAATTTAAGCTGTTGTGTTGAGCTCTTAAAAATGTTCCTTTCACAGCTGAAGTATGAAAACTATCAACAATGTAGAACACTGGGTTTGCTTCTAGCTTCTAGCTTCGTCGAGGCATGGAGTTTGCCTAACACATGACGCTTGCCTAAACTCTCTCAGAATCAAAGACACTTTTATTTTATACTGACTTTATTTTATTATAGATTTGTCAATAAGTATGTATTCAATTATTCCCAATAGTCTATTGAAAGAGTCTATTCTCTTCATGTTATAGCTTTTCTCCTGGTTAGTGATTCTACCCAATCAGATTTCAGCCATCGCATCACATGTTACCAGGGTGAAAGGTATCTCTCTGCATGAAGCCTTCAGAATCCACACCTTTGGTGTAAAACCCATGTTGCTTTTATATCCATGTGAATTTAATAGCTGTTTTTTTTTTTCATTCCAAAATGACTGACAGAGGGGAATAAACTGATTTGCTTGCATGGACTTTCAAGAAAAGCTGGAGATCATGAGATAAAAGATTAAAAACAGTTTGGAACAGTTTCTAAGCTTTTTCATGAACTATTTATACTTTTGTGTTAAGAATTTGTACTAAAACACACAATTTGCCTCCATTTCAAATCTCTAAGAAAACCATAATGCATGAAAAAAATGCCTAAAAAACAGAGGTTATTTTATGAGGTTAATATTGATGCTTGTGCTAGAGATGATGTATGTGGGTGGTGCAGATGTGGCTGCAGTGAAGACTTGTTGCATTGCGTTCATTAGGTTTCTTGCTTTAGTAATGCTATTCATTCTTGCTACATGAGATACCTGCCTGTACACTGCGTTTCTGTGTAATATGTATGATTTCTATAGCCGTGGGGTCATAATGATGGTATTAAGAGGTGGATTAATTCAGGTAGGACACACTGTTCTAGTGTTATGTATCGTTTAAAGACGATACTTAATGTCACCCAAATGAGGATGGGTTTCCCTTTTGAGTCTGGTTCCTCTCAAGGTTTCTTCCTCATTACATCTAAGGGAGTTTTTCCTTGCCACGGTCACCATGGCTGCTCATTAGGGATAAATACACACCATTCACCTTAACTGTTACATTCTGTAAAGCTGCTTTGAGACATTTTCTGTTGTGAAAAGCGCTATAGAGATAAACTTGACTTGACTTGACCACTGAAGGCCTATGTGTGAAATGCACGACCGACCGACCGTAAAAGTTGTCATTGCTATTAGCATTGCTAATGTTTTTTTTTTTTCTAGCTGGCTAGCTGCTAATATAAGCTCTCCAAGAACAACTGAGATTAATTCCCTTGCTGTGTGAACAGTTCGGATGAATATTTACCAATTTTTACAGAAAGTCCCATGAATTTCAAGTCAGCCTGTTTACACTGGAGTCATCAGATACATACATAAGATCTGTATCATACATCAGCGTTCATACATGAAAAAGTAGCACAAATTTACAATTTAAAAATGTCAGACTTGACGTGTCTTGCTAGAGGGAGATTTGTGTCATATGTAAGCGGAATGTTTTTTTCAGTATTGAACTACTTTTGCCTGTAGCTTGATAAACACCTGCACCTTGATGTGTGTGTGTGTGTGTGTGTGTGTGTGTGTGTGTGTGTGTGTGTGTGTGTGTGTGTGTGTGTGTGTGTGTTTTGGGCATTTGCCTGTTTTTGCTGGGCTATTGGAATTGTCTTTTTTTTGGCTACACCGAGTATTAAAGATTTCTTCCGTGAGCTGTTAATGGGTCTAAATACATCACTTCATGGTTTTTATTTAATTATTATTTTATATGTTGTGACTCAGCACAGCTTTTAAATGAGGTCCTGGCCTTATTTAAATAAATGAAATGGACTGCTCTAAATCTCCTCCCCTTTCCTCATTGAGGAAGTGTGTTTGAGCGATCACAGCATGTTTACGGTGGGACGGGACGCTGGAAGGACAGGACGGAGACGGAGTGCGTTTTTGAACGTCTGTTACACAGCTAGAATCATATTTATTTGTGAGCAGTGAATTTGGGAGGATCCCAGGACACTAGGTGGGTCGTCTTGGCCCATTTTTGACCTATTTCACTTTACTGCTGATCTTCTTTACTTCCAGATCTGTTTATTTAGGGGCTTTGACTGTTCCAATTATTATTTTTTTGACAAAGAATTTGGGCTGCAATTTGGATCATTGTCATGATCCACAGGTGAAAGTTCCCTCTAGAATCAACGTCCTAGCAAATGCCAGAATGTTCAGTTGTCCTTTCAGTGAGACATCCAGTGACTGATAAACTGAGCGACAGAGTGGGTGTCTGGCTATGCAGCAATGTTCAGAATGGCTATACAAAAAATTCCAGGAATGAATGGTGTGCGTGCATGTGTGTGTGTGTGTGTGTGTGTCTGTGTGTCTGTGTGTGTCTGTGTGTGTTTGTGTTCATAGTCTTTAATTCACTCCATTTTACAAGAAGCTCGCTTATGATGTCACCCCATGCTGTCGAATTGCGTTTATTGTTTTCTGGTACAAAATAAAACACACACACACACACACACACACACACACACACACACACACACACACACACACATATCTTTAGCATACACACAATTATTTTCCACTTTTGTCAGAAAGACAAATTTCCCTTTCGCCTCCTCCTTTGCTGTCTCATGTACTTTGCTTTTATCCTTTATCTGCTTATTAAACACACACACACACACACACACACACACACACACACACACATACCCACATACCGCTATACACTCTCTACCCGCTTCATCTCAATTTAATTGAACTCGCTTTTTATTTCCATGGCAAATAATATGCACATCTGTGCTCCCAGAACATGGGTTATAAAGTTTGAAAATATGAATAAATTATTCAATATTAAATACTAAACATATAATTTTAATAATAAATAAATATTAACAATAATCTCTCTCTCTCTCTCTCTCTCTCTCTCTCTCTCTCTCTCTCTCTCTTGCATTATGCATTCCCCAGAACATTAAGCACATTGGACACAGATTTAGCATTATATTTATTTACAACCCAAACAATTTCCACTGTAATAAATAAAAAAGAGAAAAGAAATGGTCGAGTCAAAACATTTCACTTCAGATAAACAAAACCAAGATGGTTCCTGCTCGGACGAGGGAAGCAGTCTATCCAGAGCAGATCCCAGGAACATTAGGTGATCACATTGTTTCACTCCTGCCCGGTTGTCTTGGCCCATTATAACCCACACTTCTGCACTATATGAATAAATATTTGTAGACACCTGGCCATAAGACTGGTATGTCATCTGATTCCACATTTAGTCCCTATTTACAGGTTTAATAAGCTCCACACTCCTGGAAAGATGTTCCTCTAGAGATTATAGTGTACGTGTGGAGATTTGAAACCACAGGTTGCATAAACAGTTTTGCAATCACTTTGCATTCCACACTGATGGAACTGTAATGAATGGACATTTGCTTGGCCAAACAGCTGAGGACAGGTTTCTCTTTTGAGCCTGGTTCTGGCTCACTTATTAGGGATCAACTTACATTTATAAGGAACAAACTTATAGGCACTAAACTAAGACACTCTTTTGTAAAACTTTCTAACAGCTTTATTTCTGTAAAGCTGTTTTGAAACAATGGCCATTGTAATTAATAAAACTGAATTTAATCGAATTTTTTTTCAGTGACGAGAGCGTTAGTAAGGTCAGGTACTGATGTGGGTGTGGCTGTAATTCCACCACCACGTCTCTTTTTTTAAGTCACACCAAGTACCTTTCTAGCTGTCTCCCTTATCACTCCTGCAGTAGTTGCCCAATCATCCAACACCTCTTCACCACCACCGAGCCCCTGTCTGACCTCTTCCCTGAATCTCACACACTCTTCCTCCTTCAGTTTCCACCATCTTATTCTTCTTTCAGTCCTCCCTATCCTCCTCTTCTTCTTCACCTCCAAAACCTACAAACCACCATCCAATGCTGTCTAGCTACACTGTCCCCTGTCAACACCTCACAGTCTTCAATCTCCTTCAGGTTGCATCTCCTGCATAGGAACACATTCTATACAATTGTGTGCCTTCAACTGTGTGATAACAATTTGGGAAAGAACCACACATGGATGAAACAAATCCGAGTAATAAAGATTTCTTCCGTGTGCTGTTAATGGGTCTAAATACATCATTTTGTGGGTTTTATTTCATTATTATTTTATAAGTTGTGAATAAAATCGCTTTTAAATGAGGTCCTGGCCTCATTTCAATAAATGAAATGGACTGCTCTAAATCTCCTCCCCTTTCCTCATTAAGGAAGGAAGTTGGACAGAACGTCCTGTTGAGGGAGGAGGGGAAGTGTGTATGAACGAGACAGAGTGCGTTCTTGAATGTTACAGAGCTAGAATTATATTTATTTGTGAGCAGTTGAAAAATAAATTTTCAATCAGGTGCCCACTGTATTTTCACCTACAGATCGAAAATAAGCCAAAGCTTTGGCCGGGTTTTTTTTCCTGAAATGCCACTATTAAAAGTCTACACACTCCTGTAAAAACAGAAGGGTTTTGTGATGTGAAGAAGCGATCATGTCAAATTACATTTATGGCATAAGCCCTAATCCAGAGTGACTTACAACTGAGCAGGGAAGGGTTAAGGGCCTTGTTTAAGGGCCCAGCAGTGGCAGTGACGGGATTTGAACTTGTGACCTTCCGATCCAATGTCCAATGCCTTAACCACTGAGCTACCACCTCCCATTAAATCAGTTTCACCAGTCTGTACAGTGATATCAAAAAAACAAACTAGCTTTAACCCTATTTTCCTCAAGGAAATGAAAACAAAAATCCCCATTAACCTAATTGGATAAGTTTGCACACCCTTGAACTAATACTTACTTAAAGCACGCTTTGAAGCTATTACTCAACTTGGTGTATTTGGATAAGACATAAGAGTCTATCAGCTTGGCACATCTTGATGGGAATCGTCTTGACCTTGCTTAACTCACTCATCTTTGCTGCAAAAAACAAATCTGGCTACATTTCCTACAGGATTTAGGCCAGGGGCTCTTACTGGGAATATTCCAAAAAATTTCCCTCCATAAACCCTGCCAAATACCGATACATGATTCACCTTCACTAAAGTACCAGTAGGAGCAGAGGTAAAGCAGCCACCACCATGTTTCGCCCTGGGTATGGTGTTCCTTTGCTAATGTGCTGTGTTATTTTTGTGACAAACCATGCACAATGTACAAAAGGTATCATAAAAACTATAAAGTTTGGATAGACATATGGCACCATGGCAAAGGCTTTTTGTCAGGGTTTTTGCACCATGGCCCAAAACCCATGTAGAGGAGAAATGATGCATGTGGCAGCCTCCCTGACCAGTTTTCCTGTTTTCGTCTTCCTGTCTTTCACTGTATACCTAATGCCTCAGATACTGTTTTGCAGCCCTTTTTTACAGCGATCCCTTTGAACACTGTGATACCCTTGATTCTCTGTAAGCTTTTTTGTGGCCACATTGCTCTTGCAGCAGGATGCAGTAGCCAAGAAGGCGTCAGACGACAGATTTATGTGGAGGTGATTCAGAGTCAAGGCTTGGTGTGTACTAACTAATATTTCACATGAGCTTACTGCGAATTCTGTACACAGAAAATGACAGATAGTTATAAACGGTTGTGCACATTTACTCCATTAGGTTTTTTTTATTGAATAAACACATGGTACATGTAAAGTCCTTCATACAAAATGAATAGCGTTAGTGGTCTCTGAGTATTTTTGTGTGTGTATTCAATCTGCAACACATCCACACATAGCATGCTGAGAAGGGAGGTGATAGCTTGATGAATCCATGTCGGTACGCTTGGTGTGCTTGCGACTGGAATAAAGCGTTCAGGGAATTCGGAATGGGTTCCACCCAAATAGCCTCAATTTACCTCTTTTTCTGCGTGCTCAGTCTTTCTCCCCCTTATGCTCGTTTCTATGTAGTGCTCCCAGCGGATCCCGGCTGACGTCCTCCTCTCTATCCTCTTTTGTGCACTTGCTCTATCTCTTTCTCTGCATGACTACAGTGCCATTATGGCGAATCAGTAGCCATGAGGGATTCGGCAGTATGATCTAGTAGAGCTCTGACCGAGCACGCTCGCTTTGTGCCGAGCTTTAGATTCTGTTATGTTGCAGAAATCTTCATTTCAATTGGTCAGGAGGTGTTTAGAAATGATGTTCAGGAAGCTCATGGTAATAGGGACTCATGTTGTGGACACATTCATCCAAAAGGTGTTCAATAAGGTTGAGGTCAGAGCTCTATAGCAGGCCACTCAAGATCTTCCTCTCCACGCCTCCACGTAGATTATATTTCATGGAGCAACAGGTTTGGGTCTCAGGAAGGGAAAATTTCATGCTACAACAGCCGAAGACACCCTATACATTTGTGTGGCTCCAACTTTGTGGTAACAGTTTGGGGAAGAACCACTTTGCTGGAAAAGTTCCAATACTTTTGGAAGTCTGAGTGTGAATGGATATAGATGATACCAACCATATAATTAAATATGGCTATGACATGGTAACTATACAGCTTTACTTTTAGAGCATTTTTAGCAGATTGTTTTTCTCATTGTCGAATTCGGAGTTTTTCTCCACTCCTTCATCAGATACTAACTCGTGTGGCTAAGGCCATGTGGCAGCTTAACACTCTCAGAGGAGATGCTAACCTGCCCCTTCCTTTTCCTTAAAATCACAGACACCCACATAAATGAAAGCACCACCATTTTTGCTTTCTAATCAATTAAAAAACTGGGTAAATCTACCTGGCTAGGGTATGCATGCTATTATATAAGTTAGACAGCACTACATTGAGGGACCTTCTGAAGTACATTAATATCTGGCTAACCAATAGCATCATAAATATAACTACAGATAGTTAGCATAACACTGTGTGGTTGTTTATCAAGAACCCTCTAAAATAGTTACATATCTAGCCATAAAAATAGAAATAAATACTTAAATTAGCAACAGTGGCCCAGTCGGCTACTTAGCTGCCTCACAGTGCTGAGGCAATCGGCAGAATCGAACCCCCGGCAGCTATTTCCCCCAGCTCTAGCGTACAGAGATATCCTTCTCGCTTCTGCTGCGCTCTATTCATGATTTGCTATTCTGAGCTTAGGTTTTCAAGGCTCTTTTGCAAAACAACTTCTTAGACTTTTTAGTTCTACAAACCAATCATGATTTACTTTTGCTTGAAAAATCCATGGGGAAAGGACGAAAACCTTTTAAGCGCCTTCAAGCAAACTTTCACATCCAAGATAAGAGACATGATGAGTTTCAAAGGTTATATAAACATGCCCCATTATGATCGTTCTATAGTTTTTATAGATAGTATATCACTCGTTTTTCATTTTCACGGCTTTTAAAATTGCCTTAGTGGATGATCAAAGGCAAATCAAAAACTCACATATCTGTGGGCATGCCCTAAACCATAATCTTTTTTGTTTGTTTGTTTAATGCCTAAACCACCTAATTGTGTTTAAACCCTTTTGACCTACATTTGTTTTTTTTCTTTTCTAAAATAAATATGAACACTGGAAAACACAAAGTAGGGTATTGATGTAGTTACATGGCTTCTGGCTGCAACAATTCCTCAACCTCAACTATATCACTCCACTTGACTTCCAAAGATTTTAGTTGGTTAAGGCAGCATTGGGCACTTACTTCCACCTACAAGAAGCAAATAAACAGCTACATGTAAGGAAAAGTTATGTATGCATGCAACAGAGTGGTGGGTGGATACAATAAAGTGCTTTGTGGATGCAAGGATGTGATTTGTGGATACAATAAAGTGGTGTGTGTGTATACGAGTGAGTAGTATGTAGATGTAGGAAGTGGTGTGTGGATGTGTGCACAGGGGTCACCAACTTTTCTAAAAATAGCTCACCATAGCGCCACTTACCAGTGAGCTGCATCGAATTTTTTTGTTGCTTTTTTTTTAAATCACACTTGCCATGGTGTAAATTTGAAAATTACAATATAAAAAAAAACTATATAACTACTATTAGATTAGAGCGAGCTGGTCGCCAAGTTGATTTTTGTATGTTACATAATTGATGATCTGTACAAACATGATGCAACGTAGTGCATGATTTGTTAAAAATTGTTAGTGGCTAGTGAAAATGTTGTAGAAATGATCATTTGAAAATGTAAATACTTGCAGAGATTTATAGAAATAAAGTTTTGCATATTGATATCTGTTACCTACCTTGTTAAATCATTGTTGATAATTATTGTAAGAAATCATTATCATGATCAATGTCTTCACATAGATGAATATCTTTAATTATGAATGCAGGAAGTGGTGTGTGGATGCAGAAAGTGGTGTGTGGATGCAAGAAGTCGTGTGTGGATGCAGAAAGTGGTGTCTGAATGCAGGAAGTGGTGTGTGAATGCAGAAAGTGGTGTCTGAATGCAGGAAGTGGTGTGTGAATGCAGGAAGTGGTGTGTGAATGCAGAATGTGGTGTGTGAATGCAGGAAGTGGTGTGTGAATGCAGTGGAATGTGCAAGAAAGTGGTGGATGTAAGTAAGTGGTGTGGGGAGGTGAGAAATGGTTTGTGGGTGCAAGAAATTGGTGTGTGGGTGCAAGGAATATGTGAATTTGTTTATAGCTCTAAAAATGTAGGAGTGCATACTCATTGCAAGTTTTTTCTTTTAGGATAGCATTATGGTAATGGAAATCATTGTAGTCAAACCAAATTCTGTGGTTAATAGAGAAATGAGTTGACAGTTGTTTGGGTGAAATGCCACCAAAGTGAAATGGCTCCCCATGTTTCACTGACTAGGCTAGAATATATATATATATATATATATATATATATATATATATATATATATATATATATATATATATATATATATATATATATATGTGTGTGTGTGTGTGTGACAGCACAGACTGGTGCCTGCATCTGTCCTCTTGCTGAACTTTCCTGTGTGACATAGCATAGCCAGTGGGCAGCATCTTGTTCATAGTGGAGGTAATGGAAGGGGGATTGAAACTGAATGTGAGTGGAGGATAGAGAGAGAGAGAGAGAGAGAGAGAGAGAGAGAGAGAGAGTACACAAAGAGAAGAATAGCTGGGGAAATGTGTTTGTCACCGTGCCAGGTCTGCTGTATTTTCTGATCACAGTCCACCATCTCAGGGGAATGGCTCACCTCATTGGTTGGCCGGTCAAGATTGGGAAACGCAGATTGGCCGTCGCTTGGCAACGGGCCGCCGGGTAGCAAATAACATTACTAAGGTGTGATTGATGGAAGCAGAGTCCAGCTGAGCTGAGAGAGACAGGAAAAAAACAGCAAAAAATGAAAAAGCATGAGAGGTGTGTGTGTGTGTGTGTGTGTGTGTGTGTGTGTGTGTGTGTGTGTGCTTCATGTTGAGACAGGAAGGCTGGCCGAATGTAATTACAGGACAATAAGTCCAATCAGTCACTGCAAACAAGCTTATCCTTTTAAATGGGGAATCCTCTGCAGTGCCACCAATGTGTGAATATGTGTGTACACTTTGTTTTAGTCTGTTTACAAGGCCAAGAAATCCCTGTGGTGATGTCCTTGTAATAGCACCAAAAACAATGCGAAATTGTGCAAAATGCAGCAGCCGCGAAAATGAAAAGGTTTCCGTTTACTGAGCTACTGACTGGCACAATTATCTATAGGCGTATCGTTTAGCGGCGACATTACTAAGGTTAATGGAATACCCCATCAAGCTGGCGATAAGAAAAAGCATCGGCGAGAACGCACCCACACAAATGAGCCTTGCGATTAGCGTGCCGAAACACTGAAAAGGGAAGTCTTCTGAGAGCAGAGGGTTGAGAGAGAAGAAAGAGCGGGATGACAGAAGATGACATGTAAACATGTTGATGATGAGGGAGGAGAGGAACGAGAAGAGCGCACTCGTTATTCTCGGCTGCTGATTAACACTCGCCGTCACCAGTACTCTGACACGGCGAGCTGAAAAGTCGGAGCGCGTTATTTATCGAAAGCCAGGAAACCTGGGTCACCTTGCATTGCTGGCTGAACAAAGAATAGATGCTTGGAGCAACAATGAGGGCTGGAGTGAGAGAGAGAATGAGAGAAACTGATATGAATCTTCATTCAGCAAGACAATGGGTTTTTTCTTCTTAGATGTCATGTTTCGAATAAATAACAGCAATACATGAGGCAATAAATGTCTATTAATACAAACTAAAACAGAACATTACTACGAATGCTTAAGTTTTAATATATTCTTGTCCATGAATCTATAAAAACTTTATATATTTATTTCCCAAAGTCTATTGTCTTCATTTCATAGTTTAGGTTGGAGTTGGGGAAAAACCTGAGGTCATATTATGAGGTTAATTTTTGATGCTAGAGATGATGTATGTGGGTGGTGCAGATGTGGCTACAGTGAAAGGAGACTTGCTGAATTATTGTTCAATAGGTTTTTTTGCTTTAATACTGCCATCCATTCTCACTGCCTGTGATGCAGCGCTCTGTTATACTTCTTTTCTGTATAATATTGATGGTTTCTATAGCCATAGGTTCATAATGATAGTATTAAGAAGTGGATTGATTTGAATAGGACACAAATGAAGGCCTATGTGGGAAATGCATGGACCGCCACTGGTGTGTTGTTTCCTAATGAAGTGTTCTCAGTAGGAAGTTCTTCTGTAAGACACTAATCATCAGTTTTATCATCATTCAATGATTCAGTGACTTGTAGTTCAAAAGAAGATTTTAGGCTCATGATAATTTTAATAGATATTAATATCAATATCAACTGCAACACAGAAAATCATTAACCCAAATTTTGGCCAGGTGTGGGTACCTTACTGTTTACCTTCCCCAGTTCTGCCCACCATTTACAATCTGTATCTTAACCACTCTACGATTCCATACACTGCAAATAAACAGTTTCATGTATGGACAGAGTGTGCTGTTTAGATTTATCGTATGTATATTGTACACTATATGGACAAAAGTGTGGGGAGGACACCTGACCCTTTCCAGATATTTCTGGTTCTTCCTCAAACCTGGTGGCACACAATTGGATATGATGTCTTTGGATGCGGTAGCATTACATTTTTCATTCACTTGAACTAGGAGACCTGAACCTGTTCCAGCATGTCCCTGTGTACAAAGACAGCTCCTTGAATATATGGTGTACATGTGTTGGAGTGGAAGATCTTGCATTACCTGGTATAAAGCTCTGGCCTTAACCCTGTAGAGCGATGAATTGGAACACTGACTGCACCCCACTCCTCCACACCCTACATCAGTACCTGACTTTTAGAACACTCTTGTACTTGAATGACCACAAATCTCCACGGCCACACTCCAAAATGTAGTGGAACATCTTCTCATAAATGTGGAGTTCATTCTAGCAGCAAATGGGTACTAAATGTGGAATGGGATGTCCAAAAAAAGTACATAAGAATCTTATGCTAAGGTGTCCATAAGCATTCATTCCTTATAGTTTGTATATATATATAGGAAGATGGTAGACTACCCTAATGAAATGTGGGGTATATTCCAGCGCAAGCATTTGGGGTAAGTGGCCCTATATTGCTTAAGGCCATTCTGGACTGAACCACAGTGGTCACTAGTTCTGTAACAGATTTTCCAAACTACATTGCTAATGTGTATCTCATATAAAAGATGTCTTTTATCCGCTGTTTATCAGAATTATAATCTATTTAAAATCAAGAAGCTGTGCAGGTCAGGGTTAGTGCCAGTGTCACAAGGCTGAAAGGGTAATTGGTGACACGCTGAAATTTACCTTGTCGTATAGCATGAAACAACTTGTACTTAATGTCAAGTGGACAGCCTTTTAATTCCAGTCTGGCCAGCTAAGGGGATGTTTATATCAGTGGGTGTTTCGAGCACAGCCGGTCAGAACTTAATGGAAGACCTTTAGCAGGAATTTTTTCACCACTAGATTCATTCTGTCCTTCTATTTTTCACAGCCGAAGTCTATGAATGCAGCCTTATTGTTTTAACATCCCACCTCCAACTGTGTTTATCCTAACAATGGCTCCTGGGGCTTAGTCACAAAAGAACACAATCTGCTAATTAAGCAGTACAAAAACATTCATTCTGGGAAACAGAAAAGGAAATGATGATGGGATGCCATGCCGAATGCGAAGACGTAAGGTCTTGATTAAACTCAGCAAATCTCCAGCAATTCTCCTGTATATATATACACACATACACACACACACAAAATAAAGAACATGTCTTATGTGCTGACAGGCCCATCCATTCACTCCTAAAACTCCAAGAACTGCCCATGGTCCATCCATATTAAATTGCCTTCTGACTTCTAACGCATGGCCCTTTCATGAACAAGCCTTTGTAGTGCAAAAAAAAAAGTTAATCCATGTTAAATGCCATTTTAATCTGTATTCTATGTGACTGTATTGTTGTGATATGTCATATTTACATAGCAGCAGTGGTGCTGTGTGTGTATATATATATATATATAGATATATATATGTCATATTTACGTAGCAGCAGTGGTGCTGTGTGTATATATATATATATATATATATATATATATATATATATATATATATATATATATATATATATATATATGTTTGTGGGATTTAGGATTTGTTCTGCCGATCGGTTTATCACCGCAGCAGTTAGGACACCGACAAGAAGCTCGGGAGATCAGAACACTTGGTTTACTAAACATCGGAAGGTTTCCCACATATATTAGCCTCAGCAGCTTAAACAGTGCATCTCTCTCTTTACACTCTCACAAGACTGTTCTTTCCAGCGATCCAAAATCGCTGTTCTCACACTTTTAAGTCCAGATCTTATTTAAAGTTGTAGTACATCATTTATAACCTTAAATGCACACTTTTTTAATCAATGCATCACATCGTTAACTTTCATCCCTAGTTTTCACTATTTGATCCCAATCTATACCATGTACACAAACCTTCTAAGTGTCTGAATTAGCTAAGCCGCTTTTGTTAAGCTACCTGTAGTCCTTAACCCTCTAATGCTCAGCTGTATGAAAAAAGTCAAAAATTTGAAAATGTTAAGTCTGGATAGTGGTGTCTGCCAAATGCTATAAGACAAAGTAGAGAGAAAATGTAGTCGCAGAGTAACACACTCAGAGGACAGCACTATCTACCCTCTTATACGGATATTTTTTCTTTTTTAATCAAGACTGTTAGCTTGCTGCGTTTCTCCGTTCTATTCTCTTTTTATAGTTAATTAAGACTGTGTTCATTATAGCAAAACCTGGTTAAGTCTTTCATACACAAATTTTACAACTTTTCTATGTTCAAATGCTTGTTTTCAGTGTTTGTATATTTAATTTTTGCAGATTTAATTTTATTTCTATACAAAATTAAACTTATTATATATTCTAGATGCTTATATCTTCACAACAGAACAAAATGTCATTATATTTTTTCAACAAAAATTGTCAACACAATTTTTTTTTATATTTTATATTGATAATGGTTGTCAACTTGCCATCTGCAAATATCATTAAAAAACAATACAAATGTTAATTTACACAAATTGCTTCACCTTGCATATTCAAATGCTTTTGATTATTATAATTTTTTTTACATTATTGAATTTGTTCAAAGAGAAATCCCCCATGCGCTCCTCAACAAGCAGCCACTAAAAACTTAAATATAATTACTACTTAACTTACTATGTGGCTTTTGCATTTTTTAAATACCCTTTTGTACATAAATACCCTGCATTAGGGTTTTATATAGTTATAATAAGCCATACATCCAATTAAAAAACATTATTTTGATCGATTAATCGAGGAAAACGTTCGTCATTACACCTTTAGCTTGTCTCTGAAACACCACTTACACAGTGCAGGTGTTATGTCCTGACTCTAACAACAAAAGTACAGGAGACATTACACCATGCAAGCACTTTTTAATTATAATGCAATTGATTTAACATAGTGAAATGTTCAAAAAATGAGGATAAGTGTCAGTCAGTGTGTGTGTGTGTAATATACTGTAGTGCCATTGGCATCAGTCCCATCAAGAATAAGGCAATGGAAATTGACGCCAAACCATAAGGTGCTGTAAACGGGGGATTTCGTGTCAAGAGATTACCGATGTGCTCTTCGTTAACCCCCATCCAAGATGCTCCCTGTTAGCCTCATGGCGACTAAACAACATCAGCCTTGCTCAGGCGTGAATCCAGGCTGAAACTCACACACAGTTACCAATACAGTGATAAAGTGTGTTGTTACACAGGGCATTGCTTAACCACTCCTTCACTTTCTACAGCTTATTTATTGAAATAGATTTGACCTTATAATGGAAAACTGGATGGGGGTGTGTTTATAACACAACTGAAAGGAAGGCTGTACACAACCCAGATGTCACACATTGGTTACATTCATTATTCAATCACTATTGGACAGGGCATCCCTCAACGTAAAACATGAACACATGGATTTGATAATGGAATGATGACTCCTGTCGCAGCTGAAACGCTATCCTCCAGCTTTAGCCTAAGCCAGGTATCAGGAAATTGCATTCTTAAAGCCAGCTTATAAACCTTATTTCCACCAAAATTTTTGTTCAAACTCGGCCCAGACTTTCATCTTACTGATTGCTCCATGATTACAGTGCCATTTAATACTCTTTTTTTAATGAAATATAATATATATTAATGCTTTTATATATAACTTACCACTGCAAAATTAAGTTAACCCACCTCAGGCAATAATGCATCATTTTGTATTAGGTTTCTGAGCTGACACTGTCTGGGTTTCGCTCTTGAATGAGGCATAGAAATAGGAAATACACAGAAATAGGGTTCAGTAGCAGCCACTTGTGTAAACTGTTATTTCAAGCCCGAGACATTAAATGGATTCCTGTATTTATGCAGAAGAGAAAAAAAAGTAATACAATTTGTGAGGTATGTTCATGATTAAATTTCAAGGTAAAGTGCAGTTGCAGAGGGCTGAGATGGGCAGAAATGCTGCTTTTTTTTTTTTTTTTTTTTTTTAAATGCATTATCATTATCCTGAGTGAAGGAAAGAGTACAAAACTGACAACAGCAACAAAAAACCCCACTGACTAGTAAAAGTTTGTCTAATGCAGGAATAAAAGTAGTGATGAAAATGAAAATATGTTGCTTGATAAATAAAGGACAAAACATTTGTAGAATTTGTATATCGAAAACAGAAAATGTTCTATATCTGAAAAAAGCATTTTTGGGGAGATAAGTTACTATGTTGTGCTATAATGAACACAATCTGCTAGCTGGCTGTCTAACTTTAGGGTTTCAATCAATTAGGTTAAATAGATAGCATTAGGTTAGTTAGCTAGTTAGCTAGCAATGGGTTTGTTAACTTGCTGGCTAGGAATGGGTTTGTTGACTAGCAAGCTAGCAATTGAGCTAGCTAATACTTGGTTTATTAAACAGCTAGTTAGCATTGGTGTACAGTGACAGTTTCTTTTTAATTTTATTGCTGTATTAGGTGCATTTTTTCCCAAGTGTATTTACTTCTCAGTATTCAGTATTTATATGTTTGAGACTTTTAAAAGCGAGTACTTTAAACTTTTACCCAGTTAAAAAAGTAAATTAGTCATCTGTAAGCAGAGAATTTGTTTATTAGCTTAGAAATTCTGCACTTGATCTACCATTGCTAGCTAGCACTGGGTTAGTTATCTAACTAGTAAATAGTTCATCCCTAAATGTGTCTAGTTAGATATCCACCTAGCAATATACATTACACCACATTATAGCATTAGCTACAGGCTCTTGTCCTGAAACTGGGGCATTGGGGAATAAAGTAAGGGGGAGATAGAGGGTGAGAGGGATGGGAGAGGGAGGGGGAGAGAGAGGCATTGGGGAATAAAGTAAGGGGGAGATAGAGGTGAGAGGGATGGGAGAGGAGGGGAGAGAGGCATTGGGGAATAAAGTAAGGTGGAAAGGAAGGGGAGATGGAGGGGTTAGAGAGGAAGGGAATTAGGGGCATTGGGGAATAAAATAGGGTGTAGAGAGAGGGGGAAGTTGGGGTTAGAGAGGAAGGAGAGAGACATTGGGGAATAGAGTAAAAGGGGGATAGAGCATGAGAGAAATGAGAAATCGGGGAGGAGAGGAAGCAGGGGAAAGAGTAAGAAAGAGAGGGAGGGGAGAGGGGTTGAGAGGCAGGGGAGAAATGGGCATTGGAAAAGAGTAAAAGGAGGGGAAGATGGTAGGGAGAGGCATTAGAGGAGAGGGAAGAGAGGCTTTATGGAAAGGAGTATAGGGATGGGAAGATGGAAGCGTGAGGGGTTAGAGAGGGGCATTAGGGAATAGAGTAAGGGGAGATGGCAGGGGTGGAAGAGGAAGGGCAGATGGGCATTGGAAAATAAAGTAGAGGGAGGGGTAGAGAGGAGAAGGAGAGAGGCACTGGGAATAAAAAGAGGAGGGGGTAGAGAGGAGAAGGAGAGAGGGGCACTGGGGAATAAAGTAAGGGGGAGGGGGGGAGAGAAGAGCATTGGGGAATAAAGTAAAAGGAGAGATATAGAGCGAGAGAGATGTGATGTAGGGGGTGCTGTACTGGCAGGCTGTGATTTTCTCAGCCAGAGAAAGAGAGAGAGAGATAATGCAGGCAGTAATGGGAATGAAGGGGCGTTGTATTAGGAGAGACAGCTGTGTCTTTTTTCTAATCAGTAATCTCTCTCTCGCTCTCTCTTTCACACACAGTTCACACACATTCAGTTCACACACACAATCCCATCAGAGAAAAGTTTCCATAACTACACTATCCCAAAAATACTGTGTGTGACACATTCCTCATTATACCGGTGCACAGACAGCAGACTTGTCGCTGCTCACTTGACAGGGTTAAAAGCACACATGAGTGAGCGTGTTCTCACACACACACACACACAAACACACACGACAAACTCTCGCACCCACGTGCCTCCCCTTGTGCGTCATTGACTTACATATCAGCATGGGAGCATGCACGGGCGGAAAAAAAAAAAACTCACATGAGCGCATCTTGAGAAGTTAATTAGGCAAACATTGAGGTATACAAACCAGATTGAAGCTGTTCCTTGGAAGAAAACATACACACACACACACACACACACACACACACACACACACACACAAACAGAGAGGCATCTTTGCCTGAGGGTAACACTGAGCCAGAGCAATTGAACTGACACACAGTGTATTAATACAGTATTAATGTGGATTGAGAGAAAAAAAAGTGGTGTGTGTGTGTGAGAAAGAAGAAGAAGGAGAAGATGGAAGCAGCCAAGCAAATCAAAGCGAAATTAAACGGATTTGCATATTTCAGCGAATGCCTGAAAGCAGACCTTCTAATTATTTCATCTTACTCTCTTTCCCATCTCCTTTCCTGGTTCTCTTCTTTCTCCTCTAATTTCCCCCCTTTTCCCCCCAAGGCTAGCAGGCTGTTTACCTTCTAAAGATGTGTGTTTAACACTAAAGTGTATCTCTGATTTGGCACATTAACGCATCATTCGTTGTTCTCCTGCTCCCGGCCTGTGTGTGAATTCCGCCTCGGATACACACTCTCCTCTCCTGGGCTGATTCATCCTGCCACTTCTCCCCTCGGCCTTATTAGCGGTTTACTCAGGGGATTAAGGGGGACGTCTGGTGCGGTGAAAATTCCCTGAGTAATCTTTTTCGGCGGCTCGGAGTGTTTGGGGTCTTGTGCGCCGGAGTTGTGAACTTGTACCGACTTTAATTTGTTCATTTCAGCGTGTACACTTAGTGTACAGGATGCTTCTTAAGAGGCGCACTGACTGTAGCCCATCTGTTGTTTTTGCACCGCAGCGACACTGACGTGTGTGTGTGTGTGTGTGTGTGTGTGTGTGTGTGTGTGTGTGTGTGTGTGTAGGGGTGCTGGTACGAATATATCAGAAGACTTGTCACTGCTGCTGAGTTGAAAATTGTTCACCAAACCCAAAAATAACCAGGAGTGCTGTGGCCGGAAAGTGACACGAAAAGGATGAGGCTGGAGGATGATTTCTTTTTACACACGCACGCACACACACACACACACACACACACACACAAAGCATTTAGTACATCTACTCAGTGTTTATTATAATAACTAACTATAATAACGCAGCATCTGCTATCAGTGCTCCTGTTTCGGTGGCCGAGAAGTGCAAAACACATTAACAAATCCGAAAACAAAATAACAAATGCAAAAACAAATGAACAAATCCGAAAACACAATGACAATTCAGACAAACCGGAAAAGGTAGGTATAGTTTATACATGGAAAACTTACCGGTCATTGGACGAGACACCTGTCATCCAAAATATACTAGAAATATGAAATCTTATAACTTTGTTTCTTGTACATGTGTAAAGTTCTCCGGTTACTTTAAACTATTTTTTTATTTCTATTAGTGCGCCTTTAAATATTATTAAAATTATTTATTATTTTTAATATTTATTTATTATTTGTTAATGTGTTTTCTGATTTTTTATTTTGTTTTACAACTTCTCGACCACCGTATCCTATGGCTGGAACTTTGATAGACAGATGAGGGGGCGGGACAAACTGCGCTACAGTTGATTATTACAGTATAGACCTACATAGTGAACCGTGTGGTATTTTTTTACCTCATAAAAGTCCATTTGTCTTCTCAGCAGTATCCGGAGCTGATCCCGGAAATGCTGGATGGGAATGCTAGAGCTAGTGGTCTCATCTGTGGCCTTTTTATTGTTCTGATGAAAAATCATAAATCAGCATCAGTATTTGAATCCGAAGCTGTGTGTTTGCGTGAGTGTGTGTGTGTGTGTGTGTGTGTGTGTGTGTGGACGTGATAATACCTTTCTTACAGTTAGTATGTATCGTCACAGCAATGTCATGGGTTAGGTTTAGGTTTACACAGGTGGCCATTTTACCGCTCCTACTATGAAGCCACAAAATAGGCGTTTCACCAGTTGGTGGTGGAGCACATGCACTGTAACAACTTAATTCTCATTGATAGACTCAACACCAAGAGTCTTCATTCACGCATATACATCGACTCGGAACAAAACGCGTCCTGAGACCCGTTTTAACATGATTGTTACTGGGTGTGGGTGTGGCTAGTGACATGACACAGATATATTTATGCTAATTTGGAGTGACTTCACATAGCGACTACCAATGAAAATGAAGTTTGTGTGTGTGTATGTATATATATATATATATATATATATATATATATATATATATATATATATATATATATATATATACACCACTTATTTAAAACCTACAAACCTCACATCTGTTTTCTTTGTCACATGATTCCAATCTGTCAATCATCCTGTTCCAACCCCGTCTCCTCTTCCTGACCCTTACGCGGGATGCAGCACATCAGGCACGCCTCCTTCCTCCTCGCGCGTTTCACCCTCTAAGCCGTACGTTTTAATTGGGAGACATTTTTGCAGCTGTGTTGTGATGATTAGCGTTGCCATAGCGCGGCTAAATCTGTACAATAAATACACTCTGTGTGCTTTTTTTATTTAATTTTTTTGCTCTCTTTCTGTCTCTCACGTTCGTCGTTGCACGTTTCTATTCTCGTCCTGGGCTCCTTGTTATTCTCACTCTACCCGCTGCGCATTTGTGTGCGTAAAGGTGTTATGTGCGCTAGGTGCTAATTGGACTCGGAGGGTCATTAATATTCTCTGCGTAGCTCTGCTTGTCAAGAAAATGATGAGCGCGTGATTTTATTTCCCTCCTACTGAAAGGGAACTAAAGAAAAAGGATGAAGGATGAAGGGATAAAGAAAAGAGCAAGGTTCATAGTCATTCTGTAAGGTCACGGGAGGGGGGGGGGACAGAGGGGAGGGAAAAAAGAGCAATTTGAAAAGCGACGAGTGGAACATGGGCACTGAGAGAATGATGGTGAGAGCGAGGGAGAGAGACTGAAGAGACAGAGATGGATATGGTGCCAAAGAGCTAATCAAAGGCAAGAGAGAGGCTTGATTATGCTATCATTCCAGAGAGGAAATATGCTCACGTTGTTTTGTCGTGTACTGGGAATTGTTTGTGGGATTGGAGTGGGGGGGCTTTTTCTGGGCCTCTTTCTATTCCTGTAGGGTGGAACGGACAGATATTTGCATGATCAAACGGGCTTGAAGTGTATTTCTGTGTAAGTGTGTGTTGTTAACGGACATAATGGCGTGCCCTTGCCTCGAACATGGAGGGTGTAAATAGGACTGTTGGTGTGGCCGCTGTTCAAAATGGTGTTAATTGTATCAATTGTGTACATAAGATGCGTGTATGTGTGTGTTGTGGTGATTGTTGCCTTTCCATGGTGTGTGTTAAGCGTTCATAGGCTGAAAGTTAGGGAGCTGCTTTAATGAGTCAAGCTCAGAGGAAGCTGTCTGATTGAGTAATGACTGCCGGCTTGGCATAAAAGCCCTGCACAAACAAACAACAAGACTCAGAGGGAGAGAGGCGGCGTGCCAAGTCAGTCATCTGACACACACACACACACACACACACACACACACACATACACACACACACACACACATGCACCCACACACATACCCACTCTTCCTCTGTCTCGCTTACGACACGGTAACGTGCATCTCTCCCACGCAAAGAAATAGCCAGGAGGACAGGAGAGAAAATTGAATGTGCCGTAAGCAGAGCACAGGATCGGGGCATCAAAGTCTCTACAGGCATCGGCACGCCAAAGTCCCCAGAATTCACCTGCTCCCGGCTGCCCAGCCATCGCCTCGGGCCTTCTGAATTCGCTAGAGCTCTCTGTAGGAGTTTCCTGCCTTTCAGTGTTGCTATTATTTCATATATATATATATATATATATATATATATATATATATATATATATATATACAGTGGAACCTCGGGTTACGAACGCCCCGGCATACGTACAATTCAGGTTACGAATCGCAGTTCAACAAAATTTTTGCCCCTGGTTACGAACAATATATCGGGATACGAACGTCGCTCACCAAAAAATCGCAGGCAAGTTGGTTGTTTTTGCTCTATCCACGCAGCTCGTCACATCAGTTAGCTTCCTGTGTCCCTAGCGAGAGCATCGTGTTACTTATCCGCTTGAACTTTTCCCGGCGGCAGCGTAACAACTCGTTAGTTGATGCTCGTGGAATGATGAGATGGACAACATTAGCCGATGCATAACCACTTTACTTGTTTTTATGAAGATAGATTAGCAGGGTTACAGTCTTTTCCAGTACAATACCCATAATGAATTTCACTCTGGACTTCAATACCAACTGATAGTAGCCTTAAAGAAACAGCTCTCATTTTCCTCTAATGCAACAATTGTCTCAGCGCTCGTGTTAATAACACTGTCTTTAATATTCTATAATATAATATATAATAATATATAATAATATAATATAATAAGATTCTCCTTCCAAACAATAACTCTCCTCCTCCCCTTCTCTGACGTCGTCTCCTGCAGCGAGTCTTCTCAAAGGAAAGTACCGGTAAAGATCTTTTCCTCTTTTGTATGTTTTTATGTGGTATGATTTTAATATAACATGTTAAAAGTAAATAATATTAGTGAATATTGGCTTTATTTTTATTTAAGTAATATTTTTGGTTGTCCAGAACGAATTACCGAAGTTTCTGTTCATTATTATGGGGAAATTTGTATCGGGATACGAACTTTTCAGGTTACGAATAAAGTACCGAACGAATTAAATTCGTAACCCAAGGTTCCACTGTATAGTATATACATACACTATATAGAACGTCTTTGTCATTACAGCACGGTGAAATTATTTATTCACATATCCCAGGAAGGATATGTCAGGAAGCTGGGGTCAGAGCAGCCATAATACAGCACCCCTGGAGCTCAAAGGGTTAAGGGCCTTCCTCAAGGGCCCAAGAGTGGTAGCTTAATGATACTAGGGCCTAAACCAGAGCCTTAACCACTGAGCTAGCACTTCCCTTCACTTGAAATAGTAGAGTCTCAGCATGGCAATGCCCCTGTGCACAATGCCAGTATCCATGGTTTTGTTCAGTGTCACCCGGATGGTTGATGGGTTCTCTTTTGTGTCAAGGTTTCTTCCTCATAACATCTCTGAAGGTTTATCCTTGACACTGTTGCCACTGGCTCACTCATTAGGGATAAACTTAGGGACTCATTTATGAATGTGAAATTTATTTATCAATAAATACAATCTATTTATTTCTATAAAGCTGCTTTTGGGCAATGTCCATTGTTAACAAAATTTGACTTGACTATACAAATAAAATTAGGTCGGAGTGGAAGCTCTTGAGTGGCCTGCTTTAGACCTCTGACCTCAACCCTACTGAGGACCTTTGGGATGAATGTGAACGCTGAATCAACCCAGGCCTCCTCACATCAGCTACACTAGTACCTGACTTTACTTACACCCTTGCGGATTAATGAGTACAAATCTGCTGGTGGGTGAAGTGCTGCATCTCTCTTAATGAAGCTATTGGTGTTCACTCCTTGTATATTCACTCTCTGTATATTTCTCATATAAACTTTTTCTTCTCCAGTCCATCAGATTCAACTCTCAGTCCAATTATAAAAAAATTACCATATTTGCAATTTCATTTACAGTTATTACAGTGACACTCAAAAATCATCTATTTAGCTCAGAAAGGTCACTAGATAATGACCTTCTCTTACAGGATGTTGTTTATAAATTTTATAAATTGGACAAATACCAGTGTGTTCATCTCATACCTTCCAGCCAGTCAGATTGAAGTGGAATGTTCAGAGAGAACATGGACTATATATATATATATATATATATATATATATATATATATATATATATATATATATATATATATATTACAGTGGCCCCCGTGTCTTAGAACGTAAAGTTCAAAAAGCCACAAATTTTGGACGCACCCCTATGGTACCTTAGTGAATTCATTTAGGCATTATGTCACTTTAATACAATAATGTGTTGTAAAAATTGTTATGCAATTTGTTAGTGAAAACATCGTTTAAAATGGTTATTCCTAACGTTCCTGAACATTCGGTCCCACTGCGGAACTGCAAAACTGCGGACCTCCGCAACTTGCTGTTAGGTTCCAAATGAGAACCCGCAAATTTTCCGAGCCGCGAGTTCCGAACCGCAAATTTTTAGGAATGGATGGATGGATGGATGGATGGATGGATGGATGGATGGATGGATGGATGGATGGATAGATAGATAGATAGATAGATAGATGGATGGATGGATGGATGGATGGATGGATGGATAGATAGATAGATAGATAGATAGATAGATAGATAGATAGATAGATAGATAGATAGATAGATAGATAGATAGATAGATGTTGAGTTGAAATGGAAGTGCAGTCTTTCTTCATGTCTCTGACTAATTATTGTCTTCTTCCAGTTTAGTCCACAGTGGTTCGGGCGTGTAGCACCTGGAATGGATAAGCAGCATGGGGAGGATTTGGACGTCTTTAAAATGAGCTTCACGCACCCACCTTAAGCCCGTTAAGTGCTTTGGCAACTCTTATTTCATTGTAACTCCAATGATGCCCATTAACAATTAGATTTGGAGGAGAATTGGAAAAGGGGAGACAGGAAGACGGATGGGGATGCAATCTCGGCCCCCCCCGTCTCTATATTTGTCGGTCTCCCGCAGGCACGAGTGCAAACATACACAGTGAGGCAGGCCGTAATGAATGCGAGGGGCACAAATTAACCAGCATCTAAACGTTCAGCCAAACAGCAGTCGTCTTTTGATGGCTGAACCTGCCCGTGTGTATTCAATTTGAGCTCATTTTGTGGGGACGATATGAATTGAAATGTTGTGAGAAGCACGTTCATGGATGGAAATGTATTCATTGGACATGCACACACACATAAACACAAACACACAAAGGGATAATCCCTCTTTCAAAACAAACTATCCCATCAAATATATCAAAATTTCCAGTCTCATTATATCGACTGCATTTAACAGTCTCGTTTAACTCATGTGAGGTTTCCAGTGGAAATATATATTTATATTTTCTAAAAGAATAGAACACAACCCAGTGAATAATCTTATATTATTATTATTATTATTATTAATACGGATGTCATGAGGCAGTCAAACAAACTGTAACTCATGAAACGAGATGTTTGCCTCCATTAAAATTTAGCTTTCCCCAATCAGCTTGTTAAACCACTGGGAAACACAGTAATTCTGGAGTATTCCTTTAACCTTCACTGCTTTATATGCAGATATACATCAGGGCCTTATTCGGAGATACCATTGCCCATATGGACTATATGGATCTCTTGCATCACACACATCTGTACCCAGCAGTGCCGAAGCAGGTCCAAGAGAATCATTAAGCACTTTTACTGCCCTGGACATGAACTATTCTCAGTGCTTCCATCAGGAAAGTTCTACTGGTCCCAAGGACCAACAGAGAGAAACTTGAGAGATTCTAACCTTAGGCAATCGGGCTACTGAACAAGGACACTTGAGAGAGCCTACAACTAGCACACCCAAACCTGTCAAAGCATGACAATGCCTCTGTGCACAAAGGCAGCTCCATTAAAAATCTGCTTTACATGGGTTGGAGTGGAAGATCTTGAGTGGCCTGCTAAAGAGCTCTGATCTCAACCCCACTGAACACCTTTGGGATGAATGTAAATGATAGCTGCACCCCAGGCCTCATCACCTCACCTACACCAGTACCTGAGTTTACTAACACCCTTGTTGCTGAATGAGCACAAATCTCCTCAAGCGCAGGCCAAAATCTACTGGAAGAGTGGAGGGTTATTCTAACAACATATCTGGACTAAATGTGGAACCGGGTGTCCAAAAAGAATATTTAAGTCATAAAATAGTGTGCGTATATTGTATTTTTAGTATATTTTATTGTATTGTTTAGGAATGTCCTCTGTTGTTGCACTGTGGGAAGCGCAACTGAAAAGTACACAGCTATGAACCTTCAACCTTGGATAGATGCATGAGCAGGGGTCAGTACATATTCCATTTGTTGTTTGTAGAATTAGGAATAGACTTTGTCATAAAGGATGTAGTTTTAGATCCCTTAGTGGCATGGGAAAAGCGTATAGAGAAAGAGAGGGAATGGAGAGAGAGAGATATGGAGAAAGCAAAATTAAGAACTGGAAACAGCTTATTAGGAATGCTCTTATCCTCTATTGGGTTTAAAAGGTGTTCATTTTACACATAGATGTCTGCATTCAGACAATGTATTAGATAGGCTTTGGATGTCCAGAGTCAAGTGGTGCTCTGTACGCGAGACACACGAGCGACTATACATCCGATCAGATACAGAGCAATTGTGTAACGAAGGAAAAAAAATAGTGTTGGCCTACCATTATTGAACCCTGAATCTGAGTGACTTTCTGTTCATCTGGCTGAATAGGCGTATTGTGCCGCAGTCTGGCCTTGACACAACAAATAACACATATTTGGGTTATTGCGCATCTGCAAACGCACACCCCCGCGGCGAACAATGCGACCAGAGGCGACGAGCTCTTTATAAATACGAGGCGTCAAAGCTCGACTCTGGGATTACTGATGAGAGAGTTGACGAGAGTGCACAAACCGAGGGAGCTCGAACCTGAACCATTTGTGGGGAGGACGAAAGAACGGATTGGGGAGGTGGAGGCGGAAGAACAAAAGCAAGGGGACGACAGAAGGCGGAATAACTTTTACCTGGCTTTACTGACTAAAATGGATTGATTGGAAGCAGGGTCTGTGCAGTAACCTGAGGGGACCGCTGAAACTCGGCACCATCTATCATGTTGGTCTGCCCTCTGTTTTATTACTGGCCGCCGATGACACCACCTTATATCAGATAGGAGTGTGTGCTGTGCTTGCACGCCTCACCTACACACTCGGCCCTCACGCAGGGGGATATTAGTCCTGCCACCTTGGTACCGCTGTTTCTCTCAGTGCTCTGTGTGTATGTGTGTGTGGAAGTTCAAGATAGATAGCAGGTGTCTGTGTGTGTTCAGGCCATGTGCAGCAGAGCGAGGCATGCTCTTAGAAGTCTAGACATATCGCATCCGTTCAGATGTTACCGATTTTTTATTAATATTTTTTCACTGGCTCAGGACTGACTTTTAACATTTGATGTCTGTTGTTGCTTCTGATTGGATTCTGGATGTCTTCAAGTTCGTATACCGTGAGATGTGTACTTCTGCTCTGATTGGTAAAGGAAAAAACTACAGCATTGTCTTTGTAGGCAAGCAGAAGATCAGAGTGGAATAAGGTTGCTGAGGTTGGCATTCCCCCCCTTCTTCTTCACAAAGCCTAGCCCAGATCTATTTGTCATTTTTGCCATTTTGCGGCTTACCTTTTCATTCCCGCATACTTTTCATGTAGCTTTGTGAATGAGTCACCTCACCCAGATGGAACCCGGCATCGATCGGTATTGACGCTTGTTGCTACACTCGAGCAGTGTTGTGAAAATAAGTCTTGGCATTTACCAAGCTGGGCGTCGCCGGACTCGAACCCGAGCAAGTGTACTTCAGGATGAGAACTTCTGAGAGCGGAAGTCGGCGACAGTAAGAAACGAGACTCTCGATCGCGTGTATGTGCCGATCATTATCGAGGTGCAGAACTAATTAACCCGCGCTCTGGTTGTTAATAGGAGGCTTGCATAGGAGTGCAAGCGAAATTATGCAGCCTTGAAGTTGTTCCCCCCCTCTCTCTTCTCAAATGAGAAAGTTGGAGGGCTTTAATTTGCAGATATCAGTTATAGCTCCTGCTGGAGTGTGTGAGTGAGGTGATGAGAGTTTGAACAGCCGGGTGAAGTGTTTTAATTAGCTGAAACCTTACGCTCTGCTGCTGCGCCACTGTAGGAGTGGCATCTAGTGGTTGAAGTTTAGCCGAGTCTCAGCTGGGTGGCGAAGCAAAGTGTGTGAGTGTGCGTGTGTGTGTGTATGTGTGTGGCCTGGCTGAAGCCACAGAAGCCCCATTGACCAGCCTACGACAGTCAATAAACAATGAGAGCAGGCCAGCGATCTCGCCTCTTCTCTCGCTCCATCACTGTCCTGCTCGTTCAGTCGTCCCTTCTGCTCTCCCTCTGCTGTAAGTCTTTTTCTCTCTCTCTCTTTACAGTCTATTCTGTCTATTCAGCCTTTTTCTAGGTCCTGTCTTTATATCCAGACCATCCTTGTCACATGCAATGTCTCATAAACTGAATGTTTTGAACCCTGTAGATTGCAGCTTACCATCTTTCTCTTCATTGTTTATATCCAGGCTTTTCATTACAGTGGAAGCATAATTTATGGGCAAAAAGGGAGCAAGCGTCGATAGTACAGTCAGGGGATGGACAGAGTCATAGTCGTCTTCCAGATTTACGGCTGCAGTGCATCAAGCAATTTTCAACATCTCTCTGCAGATTGCAGTCCCAATCAAATGTGGCTTTGGATATGAAAAGATATAGAAATAAGATCAGCTCAAAATTGGTTGTGCCCGGAAGAACACCGAGGGGGAATGCTGATGTATAAAAGTAATATAGGTTCAAATATAAATAAAAAAACCCCAACTAGAAATCATTTCTCCATTAAAGTATTTTTTACACATTTTCTTAACTAGCTTCATAAATATGTAAAATCTTCATAGGGAGCACTACACTACATGGACAAATGTTTGTGGACACCTGATCATAAGCTTTTAGTCCGTTTTTGAACATCCCATTCCACATACAGTCCCGATTTTCTGTTATAATAACCTCCACTCTTCTAAAAACATGTTCCATTAGATCTTGAAGATTTGTGCTCATTCAGCCACAAGGATGTTAGTAAAGTCAGGTCCTGGCATAGGGCGAGGAGGCCTGGGATGCAGTCAGTGTTCACATTCATCCCAAAGTTGGGGTCACTAAAGATCTTTCACGCCAACCCTTGCACACCATATATTTATCGAGCTGGCTTTGTGCACAGGGGAATTGTCACGCTAGAACAGGTTTGGGGCTCCTCTTTCAAACAAATAGAAAATTTCATGCCACCTCATCCAAAGCCACCCTATACATAATTGTGTGCCTCCAACTTTCAAAAAGTCAGGTGTCCAAATACTTTTGTCCCCATAGTATAACTTCCAAGATAATGACATGAATAAATATAAATGTATAGATAACAGTGTCAAAGGGGACCATATGGAGTCATTTTTAGAAAACAAAGGCTAAAACAGCAGGATTTCAAGTATTCCTGGATAATATGAACTGGCTAGCTAATGTGTCTGGCTACAAATTCTTGTCAGATTGTATTATTAATCCAGTTAGCCACAACAGTAAACAGTATAATGGATATGTATAGGGATGTTGTTTTTAAAATCCTCTCAGAAATCGTGCCAAACTGTCTTATATCATTAAGCTAATTAGAGATAGTAATCAATATATCAGAATCATAGCTTAAATCATATCCATATTTGAAGGCTAGCACAAGCCAACAGCCCACTTTTGATAACAGTGCTAGTCAACAAGTTAATTTACACTGAACCCTCATAGCACTTGTAATGGTTTTCATGCCTTTAATGGGACATGTCTTGGTTTTAATGGAAACTGTATTTGGGTATACCAATAAAGGACCATTAGGACATGCTTGAGCATCCAGATTCCAATATGTTTCTACAATGGATTCTTTAATTTTTTGTTGAATAATGCACAGAAACGCACTATGTTACAGAAACTATATTTAACAGCTGAAGGGTTATAATAGTATTCGCGATGGAAACCATAAAAATGTTTGTACCAGTGGCTCGATAGATAAGAGTGGGATGATATTGAAACAACTGTAGAAAATAAAGGCTAAAAAAAGACAGGATTTCTAGTCTTCATAGCTAATTAACTAGCTAGCTAACACTGCTGGCTACAATTTACAATGTCAGATTGTTTCATTAATCCAGTTAGCGACAACATTAAAGATAATGGCTACGTGTAGAGACATGGTTTTTAAATTCTCTCCGAATCCTGCCAGAATGTCTAATATCAGTTAATTAATAATAGCTAATTAGCGATAGTGATGATGATATCAGAATCCAGAATGGGTTCTTTGTTTTTTGAAGATTATTGTTGAATGTACACAAACAAACTACATAACAGAAACTATAGCTAAAAGCTGATGGGTTGTAATGGCATTTCTAATGGAAACCATTAGAAATTTTTGTACTAGGGGCTAATATAATTTTTTTGCTGATAAAAGTTTATTGCTGATGCTAGCCTAGCGGATTTAAGCTAACCTGGTAGACTTTCTGAGAAGTCCCTTTTCCAGTAGTCCTCCAGAAGTTTTCTCAGGCGATCTCTCCGGAGTAAAGCTGACAAGATTTTTGAGACTTTTGAGGATGTATTTGAAGACTTCTCAGAAAAAAGCTATTTGAGTGTGACCATTAAAACTCGCTGACCTCAGAAGCGAAACTCGATGAGAGGGACAATGTGTGAGATTGGGAGGTAAAAAGATAGACTGCAGGTGAAATAAGGCTTGAATTGTACTGGGGAAAGGGAGATGATTGTTGCGCAGTGAAAAAAAAAAGGAAAAGAGCTAGAGAGAGAACTTCTTGTTGTACAGGAAGCAGCATGGTGGGAGGAGATATGCCAGCAGCTCTGTTAGCTGACCCCTGAAGTATGGAGGAGAGTTTCCAGCTCAGGGCCTGTGGCTAAAAGTGCTGACCTAGGAGCATCTCGGCGCATGTTTATGGCGCTGATCATTCGCCATGTGAAAGGCAAACAGAGGTCGATCGGCACTATTACTCAGGGGCTTGATAAACGCAAGCCTGAGAGAGGCCTGAGTGTTCAAGGCAAACATCTGTTCTAGGAGTAATTTACACTGTGCACCTATTGTTTATTACCCAGAGTGTTTGAGCCTGTTACTTAGCAAGGACATGGTTGCTGCCTCTCTTAGGATCAGCTCAGCATGAGATGGAGGATGCGTTGCCTTTTTCTTTCTCTTTTTTATGTTTCTTTACTGCCACTACTTTTTTTTTTGTCCTCTGGCTTTTGAATACGCATTGTTTCAGCAGTGCTGGGCCTCGATGCCAGCTGGAGGGAAGCTGTACATATATTCTGAATGTCTGAATACAGAAGATCATTCTGGGGACACAAGGAAGGAAGGGAGGGAGGTTTGTGAGCAAAAGAGAGAGATAGAAAGAGAGAGAGAGAGAGAGAGTTGGGGGCGGGTAAAAGGGGGGGCAGTGATAAAGGGGGAGGGAGGGTGGGTCTTTAGCCTTGGCAGCATGACTGCTATAAAATTCTTGCCAATAAAGCATTTTGAATCTAAGATGGTAACAGGGATAGAAGCCAGGTCCCACACACAAAGAGAGAGAGAGAGAGAGAGAGAGAGAGAGAGAGAGAGAGTGTCTGTGTGTGTGTGTGTGAGTGTGAGTGTGTGTGGGTGTGTGGGTGGGTGCTCCAGGTAAATAGTGCAACATCCCTGCAAATGTATTTAGAATCCCTTTCCTATGATTCCCATCTAAATACAACATAGGTACCAACAAACGTCCAAAACCTCGCAATGAACAGAGCAGCAAAAAGGTCTGAAAGAGGAAGGATAATCCAAAAGAGTGAGTGAGAGAGAGGGAGAGAGGGAAAACTACGGGCAATCCTGAGTAATGGAGAGAGAATGTGGGATGAAATGAAGTGTTTCAAGGCGAGCGAGTTTCAGGGAGCGATACGGTTGAAATATGGCAGCAGGATAGGGGGGCGTTGAAGAACATGAAGGTCAGAGAAAGCGACAGAGTGAAAGAAAGACAGAGAGAGAGAGAGAGAGAGAGAGAGTGTGTGTTGGGGGGTGAGATAAGAAGCCCAGCCGAGCAGACTGAGAGCAAATGTAGTGATGGAAGTGTGGAAACGAGAGCGTAAGCAGCATAAATAGAAGATCAAACGCAGGAGGAAGGAGCGTTTGCCACTGCAGGACGCCTGCAGAGCGAGGAACGGAGGGGGAAAATTTGAGGCAAGCACAAGTAGAAAGGGAAGGAAGGAAATGAGAAAAGAAATGAACATCAACTGCTGATGTGTAATTACAGCGGTGGGGACTAGAGAAAGATGTTCTGCGTTTTTTCTCCCCATCACATCGACTGTCTTTTTCATTCTGCCCTCTATTTCTCTCCTTCTTTTTCTCTCTCTTGCTCTCATTTTTGCTTTCCTCTCGCATTCTATGTCTCTGTCTCACAGACAAAACCCCAGCTGATTATACGCAAAGCCTGAGCTGCAGAACAAATCACAATATGGAGCCGGAACCAAACAGAAGTCTTTGTTGGAGAGAGACGGAATAAAGCAAAAAGCAAAGAGAGAAACAGACAATGGTACTAAAGTGAAAGGAGGGGAAGACATATAGGGACAGAGGAACTGAGTAAACTGAGAAAATAAGGCGAGATCAAGAAAAGGCCGCAGTACGAACGTCGGATGCGTGAGGGAGAGGAGGGAGGAGAAGAAAATGAGGGATTAGGCTATAGAAGAAGGTTTTTGGTGAGGATTGAGTGTGTAGGTGTGAAAGACAGAGAATGAGATTAGACCGGGGGAAAAAAGCAGGCGGTGAGAGAGCGAATGATGAGGTTTTCAAAGCCAAGAATAGGACAGATCGAGAGGATCGAGAGAAATGGGGACAGGAAAAGGAAATAAAGGGAAGATTGGAGCAACGACAGAGAGGTAATGAAGAGAAGAGAGTTATAAAGAATTATGTATTATTTATAGCCATGGTGTATTTTTTTTTTTTTACTTTTTTTTTGTTACTGTATTCTCCTGGCATCGAGTGTAGTTCCTCAGAGAGAGAGAGAGAGAGAGAGAGAGAGAGAGAGAGTTTTAATTTTGGCTTGGTGAGACTGAGATAGAGAGAGATGGAAGAAAAATGAAGGAGACGAAGAAGAGGAATCTGTCATCACCAGCAAAGCATATCCCCACAGAGCTTACTGATTATGTGGAGCTAATGAAAGCACACACACACATGCCCAAACACACACACACTGTAAACAAACTGTAGTAAACATGCTGGTTATTAGGTCTACATTTTCAAAGGCACACAGACCACACACTTTCACATGCACACACACACACACACACACACACACACACACACACACACACACACTTATACTTACACTTGCTCAAGTAGTCGACACATTATGCTTCAGGTGGTGTGAGCAGATGTGTCTGTAATCATTGATAAATTGGACAGAGGGAAAGAGGAGCGCGGTAAGAAGACGAGGGAAGAAAGGGTCAATTAATACAAAGTGGCTTTCACTCTTTCACCAGATGGGAGAGTAAAACTGAGGATGAGTTCTGCGAGAACATGTAGATGAAAGAGTAGTCGAAACGAAGACATTGTCCTGCGTCTCCTAATCTGATGTGGCATTTAATGTGCATGTCTCTCTTTCCTCCCTCTCTCTCTCTCTCTCTCTCTCTCTCTCTCTCTACAGTCTATATATGTGTGTGTGTGTGTTTGTGTGTGTGTGTCTCAAGGTACATGGAAAGGAGTATTGGGACACCTGACTATTCTAGCCATATGCCATATGTTTCCCTTCATTTGAAGTGTCATCCTGTCACAGCATGACAATGCCCCTTTACACAAATCCAGCTCAGTGAAGATCTGCTTTACATGGGTTGAAGTGGAAGATCTTGAGTGGCCTTCTATAGAATGAGCACAAATCTCCAAAAGGACACTGCAAAATCTTGTGAACATCTTCCCAGAAGAGTGGAGGTTCTTATAACTGAAAAAGCATGCTCAGATGTCTACAATCTTTTTATCCATATAGTGTATGGTACTATGATTCCATAATTTGTGTCTCAATTCAATTCATTTTCAATTCATTTTTAATTGTATAGCACTTTTAACAATGGACATTGTCTCAAAGAAGCTTTACAGAGATAAAGAAATATGTTTGTTTCTTATATTTGTAAGTTTGCCCCTAATGAGTGAGCCAGTGGTGAATATGGCAATGAAAAACTCCCTCAGATGGCATGGGGAGAAACCAGACTCCGAATGTCCATTTACAGTTCCATCATTGTTATGGTGTGCAGTGATAGGCGCTTAAATGCACCTTCATAATTAACTTTTATATTGGTTTGAAAGCCGAATTAATAATTTCCCAATTTATATGCCATTAGCACGGCGTAATGGCCACACTGTCCACAGCCCTTGGAACAATTTTTTTTCCATCAGCCCCCAGACATGTTGCAATCATGTCCTAATCTCTTGCACCTGTGTCTCATATTCGCCGTGATTAGTAACATGAGTTTCAGCGTCGTCTGTCAAGTGTCTGTCAATTTTATGTCTGTGTGCCTCGTATTCCCACAGACTCGTTTTCTTTCCATTCATTTTTCCACAGTTTTTGTTGTTAGTTTTCATTCTACGTGATCGAAATCGCCGTTTGTATCCGTCAACTTAGATTAGTGACGCTTAGCTCCCTTGCATGATAGGAAGGTACGTCCTGCTACAAGTATACTAATTAGCATATGGGAAGTGGTAGGTCAATAGTTGAGATGTTGGACTTTCTAGAAGAAGGTTGAATTCAAATCCCACCACCACCACCATTAATTGCTGATGAGCAAGGCCCTTAACTCCCTTAATGGGAAAGTGGTTAGCTCATTGGTTAAGGCTCTGTGTTCCAGGGATGCTGTATCATTGCTCGCCCTTCAATCTGGGCTTAGCTTCCTAACATCGCTGGGATATGCAAAAAAGAATTTCACTGTGCTTTGAGGTACATGTGTCAATTAAAAAAGCATTTATACAACTGCTCGGTTGTATAAACCACTGTATAATAACTTCTGTTAAATGCTATAAATGTAATGTAAAGGTAGTCGTGTATCCTATACTAGCATGTTCTCGTAACTTTTGTAACTGGTGGAACGTTTGGATGGAAGTGTGTATGTGTGTATGTGTGTATGTGTGTGTGTGTGTGTGTGTGTGTGTGTGTGTGTGTGTGTGTGTGCACTGTGTGTGGTGGGCAATGCATCCCCCGCCGGTCATAAACAGGCAGTAACTCAGCCTTCTAATCCTTTCCTGGCTACTGATGGTGTGGATTTACTGTACTCTGGTCCTGGCATTCTCTCAGCTTCCTAAATCCAATTTGCCTACACCTCCCATAATTCACCGCTGCTCCTCTATGACATTTTACACCCATACCTCCCAGGCCTTGTTTAGTCATCCCGTACTCTTTTGATTTATTTATTTAGAAATGATGGCCTGTCTTTCTTGCACTCGGGTCCAGTAAATTAGTGCAGTTGTTCAGGACACTGTCTTGAGTCGGACATTGGTGTGTTCTTGAGAGTGGTTTTACTGCATCGTGACGTCGCCCCCATCTGACTTCAAGTGCGTTCGAACGTAATTTTCTTTTTCTGTCCTCGCTTCCCAGTTAAATGTACCTGCTTTTCAGAGCATTTCACTATTGATTGCTGTAACCCACATCTGAGTATGTTAAGTGCACTTGCTTTTTGTAGTAGCTTGATTTTAATAGGGTCATGATTAATCGGCCTCCTACAGGTTGCTGTGTTTTTCTGCTGTGCCTCATCAGTGGTTCAATAGCCTACCCATGATGCACCTGTCATGCACATTTCCCCCAAGAGGTTACTGATGAAGCCTGCATTTGTGTTACTGTGGTAAATCTCCACAGCCGTCTCCGTTCGGTCTCCCTGGCACTTTTTCAAGCTTTGGATAAATGGTTGGGCAGATTTTAGTCATTTGTTTTGCCACCATTGCCACTTCATTTCAGTCATTTCGCTGGTGAGGATGCAGCTGGCAGATGCTTTTTAACAAATCTTCAATTAGCCCTGGTTTTGTTTGACTTCCTAGTCCAACTCACATCACCACTGTTTGTCTTGAATTTCCCTGATATTTGTTCCCAATTTGGTTGGGAGTCTTTCATCACTGGCTCTTCACTGCCAAGCCTTCCCTTGATGTATAGAACAATTAGGGCTCATTAAAACAATAGCAGCCTGGTTCGTAAGTGCCAAAGTGCTGACTAATGACTGTTGTTAGAATAATCATCGTAATGGCTGTGGCATCAGCGATCGCCCAAATATCAATCACGATATTGATGAGCAGAATGGAAGTCTGAATGGTCAAATTACAATGACAATTGTTTGGGTGGTGGGGTGAGTTGGATCTAGTTGTGGTGCTAAGGTCTGTCAGACTCTCTTTTTCTTTTCTCCCATTGTCATCCTTCTTTCTTACTTTTTTTCATTTCAACTCAATACCTTGCCTGAGAATGTTTTATTACCCTTCAACCCTTCTGTGGTGAATGCAGTGGTATGGTCCCTAAACCTGATTAAGTCAGACTAAATCAAATTTAAATGAAGTCAGAGGAGCAGGACGAATAGTGATGGGCGATTTGCACTGCCAAACATCTCCCTTCTATAGGCTGTTCTTTCACTTTCTCTTCTATTTCTCCTTTATTTATTTTTCGTTTCTCGGCATGCCTGGGCATGAAGGACGTGTACGAGACTTTTATGGCTCTGTAGGCGTACGGCTGCCTCAGCACTTCTTGTTGAGCTATAGCTCTTGATTGCCACCATTCACGGTGCATGGCTTCAGGGATATCCAGAGAAAACACCACCTGGTGTGGTGGAGAACAGGTGCGATAGCAATATGCTCGGCTTACCTGGGGTATTAAGTCGTGTGCGTACCCTGTTCAGGTCCCAACTCAGCATGGCTTCACAGTAGTTAACTGATTAATTGGCCCTTACGAGTCCAGACGTAAGCCAATTAGCTCAGGTGCTTGGGTGGGAGAAAGGACCTCAAGAGCTACGGCAGTCTTAACAAGTGCAACAAGAGCATGCTGATGCCTAATATCTTTCCGATGCTACAGATGTATAAACATCTTGTCCAGTTTGTGGGCTAGGCTATAACATCAGATCAGTGCAGCTCTGCTGCCACCTACAAAACTATGACGGCTCCATAGTGGTCATCCAGGTGAGAACAGCAAGCTGTCAGGTCAAGGGTCATCGATACTGAGTAGCAGGAACATTTAAACGTTTGTAAACGGTTGTATCTCTTCTCTGTTCTGGCACCGAGGTGGTGGTATGAACTTCCCCTAGATGTCCGTACAGCAGAGTCCCTGACTATCTTCAAACGACGACTGAAAACCTACCTCTTCCTGAAATACCTAAATTAGCACTTTCCAAGTTTGTGGGATTCGAGTTATATTTATATTAAGTTTGTAATCTTGCGTACCAGTGTAGATTTATTCATTACTAGAGGCTCAAAGCACTTTTGTACGTCGCTCTGGATAAGGGCGTCAGCTAAATGCCACAAATGTAAATGTAAATGTATCATAGCAAAGAAAAACATGGGTATACAAAGCTTGAAGTAAACACCTAAGTCAGGGAACAATCCCAGCACCCTAAATAACTGGAGTATGCTGTTTGATTTAACACCACAGACTGGAGTGGAATTGATTAATTTATAAGCCACAGAATGTATTTTTTGCAGGAAGAATTCTAACAGCCAAAATAAAATACCAGTAAGAATACCATCCTGTCAAATTCTAAATCACAGGCACATTTGGCTTAGTAGTATTAGCAGAAGTAGTATAGCAGTAGATGTAAAATAGTATAATAGTAGTAGCATGGTAGTAGTATTGTAACAGTATAGTAATTGGAGTGTTATAGTAGTTGTAGTGTTGTAGCAGAGTATTATAATAGTAGTTTGTGTAATACGATAGTTGTAGTATTATGATAGAGGAAGTGTAGTAGTAGTACAGTATCAATATAGTAGTAGTAACAGTAGTATAGAATTGGAGCAGCAGTATATTTTATCATTATAGTAGAAGTAGCAGCAGTATAAGAAAAGTGGCAGCAATATAGTAGAAGAGGCAGCAAAACAGTAGTAGTATAGTAGTACTAGTAGCCGCATAGTAGATGTAGCAGTATAGTATCATTATAGTCATAGCAGCAGTATAGTATCATTATAGTGAAAGTAGCAGTATTATAAATGTAGTACAGTATCATTATAGTAGTAGCAGAAGTAGAATAAATAGTATAGTGTAGTAACAGTATACTATCATTACAGTAGTAGTAGCAGCAGTATAGTAGCAGTGTGACAGCAGCAGCAGCAGTATAGTAGCAGTATAGTACTAGTAGCAATTGTATTGTAGCAGCAGTAGTATAGTATCATTATAGTGAAAGTAGCAGTAGTATAAATGTAGTACAGTACTAGTAGAGGCATTATTGTATCATTATAGTAGTAGCATAAGTAGTAATAATAATAGTAATAAGTAATAATATAGTGGTAGTAACAGTATAGTATAATTACAGTGACAGCAGGAGCAGTGTAGTAGCAGTATAGTACTAGTATCAATAGTATTGTAGCTGCAGTGGTATAGTTTCATTAAAGTAGCAGTATAGTAATAGTAGCAGCAGTGTAGTAGCAGTATAGTAGTTCAAGAAGCAGTATAGTATTAGTAGCAGAAATACAGTATCGCAGTAGAAGTATCAGTATAGTATCATTATAGTCATAGTGGCAGTATAGTATCATTATAGTAGTAGCATAAGTATAGTAATAGTATAGTGGTAGTAACAGTATATTTTCATTACAGTAGCAGCAGTGTAGTAGCAGTATAGTAGTTCAAGTAGCAGCAATATACTAGTAGTAGCTGCAGTATATTATCAGTATAGTAGTACCAGCTGTTTTATAGTATAGAAGTAGTAGAGTACAGTAGCAGTTCTAACAGTAATAGTATTTGTAGTAATATAGAATTAATGTAGTAGTAGTAGTAGTATAGTAGCAGTTTTAAAAATAATAGTATTTGCAGTTCTATTAGTGTAGTATTAGCGTAGTAGCAGTATAAACATCTTGTCCAATTTGTGGGCTATACTCTAACATCTGGCCTCATTAGATTAGCAGTAACAAATTTCGGCCCATAACCCGATCTAAGTGAAGAGTTGATGTTTTTTTCTGAGACCTCGGCATCAATTGCAGTCTCCCAGAACGGCGCACATCCCGGGACTTTATTTTTGCTTGCAGGCTAACGGCACGCCGTGCACGATTGCAAAAGCCGTGGCCAGACGCTGCTTAGTTCAACATTAGCAATGCAGCACTGGTTCCAGCAAAATCCTGCAAAAGCCCAGAATATGGAAATGCAAAATTTGAGAAATCCAATGCCATGTGCCAGTGAGCGCATTAGAGGTGCGCGACTGCCAGCACACATCACAATGCGTCAGTGGGCAATCTGTGTGTGGGAGACGGCTTTAAATAAAAGGACAGTGCACCAGTTTTCACTGATTTCCCCAAAATCGAGTTTCTTGAAAGCATTCTCCGGAGCCAGAGTGTGTACTTTTGTTTCAGAACATGCTTTTAGCCTAGAGCAATTACAAGCAACAGGTTTTTCTTTTTTTCTTTTTTTTAGAAAGATGTACAACTGGAAAACGAAACAAGATTATCAGTGAATGACCAGAAATTATTATAAAAGAATATTCGAATTTTGGAGAATGGAACAATTTATCATTAAAAGCCCACTGTACACGTTATTCACTTTTGCTCATTTGCATTCACTGTATGAACTGATTATTAATTTTCTTTTTTCTGTGTAGAGTTCAAGTCTCTGCGGCTGACAAGTTAGAGAAAGCGCTAGCTAGGTGTGCATTGTACTGGGATGATTAATGACGGAAATAATGCAGACATGTGCAGGGATAATCTTTTAAAGTTCAGTGCTTGTTCTGTACAGTGTTTGTCTTCTGTTTTGAAATGGATTATTTATGGTGGAAAACCGTGTGAACCGACTGAGGAGCGTGTCAGCCCACACTTATGGAGAAGAATAACAATTATGACTGTGAGCTAACCAACATGTAATTGATGTTGTTTCTTTTTTTTTTCCCTCTCTCCTTTTCTCCCTCTCTCCCTCTCTCTCTCTATCAGCACGAGGCCAGGCGGTGCAGGCTGAGAATGTAACAGTACTCGAGGGCGGCACAGCGCAGATCTCCTGCCGCCTACAGAACTATGACGGCTCCATAGTGGTCATCCAGAACCCGCGCAGGCAGACTCTGTTTTTTAACGGCACGAGAGGTGAGCACAGCAAGCCAGAGGGTCAGAGGTCTTTAACACCCCCGACCGTGTGGCATGAACATTCAAACTTTTGTATCAGAGCAAAATAAACTCAGATTATACAAAAAACATCTCGGGGTAAAGCAGGACGCAGAATATAGAAAGCATCGTCAGCTGGAGTGCGCAGTTTGATTCCACAACAACAGTGTGCACCTGATTCCTTTAAAGGATTCATTTAACCGTTATAACTGAAACAACTGTAGTAACAATATCACCCAGTCAAATCCTAAATAGGCAAAAATTATTCTAGTTAAGATAGTTGTGTGTGTAAATGTTGCCTCAAGCCAAGCTGAGATCCTGTTGGTAAATATATAGTATTGTCAAAAAGTCAGGAGTTAAAAAGCTTTTTATTGGCATTTCAACCATATATGACTGGGTCTTAATGTGCCTTAATGACGACCTAGCTACCCCCCTTACTGGACCCCATGCAGTTTGTGTATCATCCAAACCGTTATACGGATGACCCCATCTCCACGACCCTTCATCTGGTCCTCACCAATAAGGACTCATATGTACAGGAGTTTAATGGTTAAAATATATTAGTAAAATAGTATAGAAGTAGTAGTAGTAGGATAGTACGATAGTAGCAGCAACATTATAGTAGCAGAAGTGGTCATATTGTGGTGATAGTAGAATAGTTACAAAAAGGGTAGTGTATTAGTAGTAGTAGTATAGTAACGGAAGGGTTAGCATTGTGGTGATAGTAGTATAGTAGCGGAAGGGTTAGCATTGTGGTGATAGTAATATAGAAGCAGAAGTGGTAGAATTGTGGTGATAGTAGTATAGTAGAGGAAGGGTTAGCATTGTGGTGAAAGTAGTATAGTAGTGGAAGGGTAAGCATTGGGGTGATAGTAGTATAGTAGAGGAAGGGGTAGTATTGTGGTAACAGTAGTATAGTAACAAAAGTGTTAGCATTGTGGTGATAGTAGTACAGTAACAGAAGGGTTAGCATTGTAGTGATAGTAAGATAGTAGAGGAAGGGTAATATTGTGGTAACAGTAGTATAGTAACAGAATGGTTAGCATTGTGGTGATAGTAGTATAGTAGTGGAAGGGTAAGCATTGGTGTGATAGTAGTATAGTAGAGGAAAGGGTAGTATTGTGGTAACAGTAGTATAGTAACAAAAGTGTTAGCATTGTGGTGATAGTAGTAAATTAGCGGAAGGGTAATATTGTGGTAACAGTAGTATAGTAACAGAATGGTTAGCATTGTGGTGACAGTAGTAAAGTAGCGGAAGGGTTAGCATTGTGGTGATAGTAGTATAGTAGAAGAATGGGGTAGCATTGTGGTGATAGTAGTATAGTAGAGTACGGAGTAGTATTGTGGTAACAGTAGTATAGTAACAGAAGGGTTAGCATTGTGGTGATAGTAGTATAGTAGAGGAAAGGGTAGTATTGTGGTAACAGTAGTATAGTAACAGAAGGGGTAGTATTGTGGTAACAGTAGTATAGTAACAGAAGGGTTATCATTGTGTTGATAGCAGTATAGTAGAGGAAAGGGTAGTATTGTGGTAACAGTATTATAGTAACAGAAGGGTTAGCATTGTGGTGATAGTAGTATAGTAGATGAAAGGGTAGTATTGTGGTAACAGTAGTATAGTAACAGAAGAGTTAGCATTGTGGTGATAGTAGTATAGTAGAGGAAAGGGTAGTATTGTGGCGATAGTAGTATAGTAAAGGAAAGGGTAGTATTGTGGTAACAGTAGTATAGTAACAGAAGGGTTAGCATTATGGTGATAGTAGTATAGTAGAGGAAAGGAAGTATTGTGGTGATAGTAGTATAGTAAAGGAAGGGGTAGTATTGTGGTAACAGTATTATAGTAACAGAAGGGTTAGCATTGTGGTGATAGTAGTATAGTAGAGGAAAGGGTAGTATTGTGGTAACAGTATTATAGTAACAGAAGGGTTAGCATTGTGGTGATAGTAGTATAGTAGAGGAAAGGGTAGTATTGTGGTAACAGTAGTATAGTAACAGAAGGGGTAGTATTGTGGTAACAGTAGTATAGTAACAGAAGGGGTAGTATTGTGGTAACAGTAGTATAGTAACAGAAGGGTTAGCATTGTGTTGATAGCAGTATAGTAGAGGAAAGGGTAGTATTGTGGTAACAGTAGTATAGTAACAGAAGGGTTAGCATTGTGGTGATCGTAGTATAGTAGAGAAAAGGGTAGTATTGTGGTAACAGTAGCATAGTAACAGAATGGTTAGCATTGTGGTGATAGTAGTGTAGTAGAGGAAAGGGTAGCATTGTGGTGATAGTAGTATAGTAGAGGAAGGGGTAGTATTGTGGTGATAGTAGTATAGTAGAGGAAAGGGTAGCATTGTGGCGATAGTAGTATAGTAGAGGAAGGGGTAGTATTGTGGTAACAGTAGTATAGTAACAGAAGGGTTAGCATTGTGGTGATAGTAGTATAGTAGAGGAAAGGGTAGCATTGTGGTGATAGTAGCATAGTGGATTAATGGGGTAGTATTGTGGTAACAATAGTATAGTAACAGAAGGGGTGGTATTTTGGTGATAGTAGTAATATAGTAGTAGTAGTAGTATAGTGTTTGAATGTTTATTAAAGTTGTATGAAAGTACTGTCGTGGCAGCAGTATGCTGGTGGTGGAAGCATAGTGGTAATAGTACGATAGTAGTAAAAGAGTGGTAGTATACCAGTAGGAGTAGAAGTATGGTAGTAATGTAGTAATGTGAAAGCTGTAGTAATGTTGTTGAAGTAATGTAGTATAGTGGTAGTAATAGAATAGTAGTGGTATACTAGTTGTTGTAGTTTTTAAAGTTAAATAGTATAGTAGTTATAGGATAGTGGTAGTAGTAGTAGTATAATGGTGGTATAATAATATGGTATTAGTAGTAGTAGTAGAATATCAGTAGTGCAGTAGTATAGGTATGGTAGAAGTCAAGCAATGGCAGTACTAGTGTAGTAGTGGTAATGTTGTTGAATTATTGTAGTATAGTAGTAATACAGTGGTAGTAGTTGTTAAATAACAGTAGTGCAGTAGTAAAAGTGTAGTAGTAGTAAAGTGATGGCAGTAGTGTGGCAGTAGTGTTGTAGTCATAAAATAGTGGTAGTAGTAATAATGCTGTTGTAGTAATGTATTAGTATTGTAGTAGTAGTATGGTAGTGTTATAGTAGTAATATGAGAGTAGCAGCAGTACTGTAGTATGCTGATGTATAGTATGTGTAGTGTAGTTGCAGCAGTGTATCGGTGGTGTAATAGTATAGTAATAGGAGAAGTAGTAGCATAGTAGTACAGCAGAAGAAGTATGGGAGTACTATAGTGATGGTAGAATAGTAGTAGTAGTAGTAGTTGTAGCAACTGAGATGTATCCTATAGTTAAATGGAAGTAGGTGTAGGTGTTTCTGCTCTCTTTTTTAATGGTGATGAATTGATTAGAAGAGACTGGGGCCAGCTTGTTTGATTGGTTGCTGTCGTCTTTGATTGGTTGTTTGATAGACATCTTTCCACCAGTAAAATGCTTTGCAGCAGGAGCTAAGCTGACATTCATTTCTTGGCAGAGCTTTTACCATCATATTGTCACGTCTATGTTTTTGAATGACGTTATTACAGATTCAATCAAAAAAAAAAAAGTTTTGATTTCTTTCTTTCTTTTTTTTTTGCCATTAAACATTTTCTACAAAGTTTTGTATTTTTTTTTAAAGATATCTTGTGTTAACAAATACTGCACTGCGTTTTTTTTTTTAACAGTTTGAACCTGTTTAAAGGAATGAGAGTGTTGTGGGTGGGAAAAGGATCTGATTAAAGGTTGAGGTTGATTAAATGTAAATGAACTCTTGTTCTATTTTCAGTTCAAGGTGGAAGACTTAAATAGGCAATGGTGTAGGCTTGTGTGCTTCTTCAATTTGCTTGTTTCATTGGAAGCGAATCACCTCTTATTTGCAGCTCGATTTTCTTTAAAATAAATAAATAAATAAATAAAGTGTTTGAGTTTAAGCTCCACAGTGAAAGAGTGTCAGCTCATAGCTGGTCTAAATGCTCTGAGAGCATCTCGGTTCACTGACTAATGGATTTTGATGGCGGATTTTAAATGAATGGCGAAGCAGAAAAATCCCCCCGGCCCTAGACGGCACAGCGACCTATCAGGGCCGTGCATTTTTCCCCTGACCCTGTTCAGATTGGCTGACCATGAATGGTATGCAAATGAGGCATGACTAAAGGTGACACTGGCTTGGACAATGCTTTGACATTTCGCTGCCATTTAGCATTTGGGAAGGCATTTATCTGTTTTAAAGGCGGCTCTTTGCTTCTCGATGCTCAACAGGGTCAAATGAATAGGTTCACTCAGATACAAGCTTGTCTTACACATTAGTCAGTTTCATACTGACTGCTTTAGTTTCCTCTCCTTTATGGAAACTCTTAGTCTATATCCCTTAGAGGGTTGAGTAAGAATTCGCCAGTTTGGAAGTAGAATGTACCTCATTGGATTTAAATGTCATAAATTACAATACAACACAATATTGAAGTATACTGTATATAGGAAGTACAATATTACTATAGTTGCAAAATTAAAATGTAAATGTTATAATGGCAGAAGTATGAACCCCCTCCCCCACTGTTGTGGTAGTAGTTGTATAGTATAAGTATTAGTGTTAATATCAAAGCTGTGTCAAAGTAGTAGTAGTAGTAGTGGTGTAGTAGTGGTATATTTGTGGTAGTATTAATATAGTTTTTCCATTTAGGCATACATTTACTTTAACTACATTTCAAAGACTAATATCTTACTTTTTACTTAACTATAGTTTTCAAAATCAGTGAATCACACGCAGCAAGCCACCAATTACCAATCGACGAAGGTTAAAACTCAGTGCTTAAGGCATTGGACCCCTGATCGGAAGGTCATAGGTTTAAATCCTAGCACCACCAAGCTGCTACTGCTGGGCCATTGAGCAAGACCCTTAATCCTCAACTGCTCAGTTGTAAGTCACTCTGGATAAAAGAGTCTGCTAAATGCCATAAATGTTGAATGTTGAACTAATGCTGAACTGGCAATATCAGGGTCGAGCTCTGCACGTGACCCTGATATAGCCAGTTCAGCATTAGTTCAACAGAAAGCCGAACATTTTGAGAGTCATAAATGATGGACGAAACTCCTGACTCTACGTTGCCACAACACCTGTAGCCTTATTTGCACATTTTTTAGTAATTGAACTGTTGATGTGTTCAAAAGTAGTTGGACTTAATTAATATCATTCTGTTAATAGATTGGTGTGTGACACCAATTGAAGAGTAACATTAGAGTTTTTTCACATAAACTGAGTTGATTAAACAAAGAGTCTTGTGGTAAAAATTCTAATAGGTATAATGATAAAATGATAATATAATAAATCATATATTTAAGCCATAATAAGTAAGTATTATGGCTTACCTATTAAGCCATATTATTAATATTAATGGTATTATTAAGTACATTTGAAAGCAAATTTGTACTTGTACTGAAGGGAAATTTTAAAGGACGCATGTTTACGTTTACTGTAATCATATTTTACCTACTGTATTTGCACTTTTACTGAAGTAGTCGTGTAGTGGTAGTAGTACAACAATAGAAGTGATGTAGTAGTATAGTGGTAATAGAATAAAAGTAATAGTGGTGATATAAAAGAAGTAATAGTGTATAAGTACAGTGTTCATTTAGTAGTAATGTGGTAGTATAGTGGTGGTAGAAAATTATTGTATTAGTGTGGGAGTAGTATTGTTGAGTAGTAGTACTCAATCTGTATTCCTCAGAGGCAACACGATATCGAGGTTGTGATTATATTAATATTGCATTGCATAAGTATCCCCCCCACGTTACTTTGAGATTGCCTATATTAAATCTAGTGCAACCAGCTGCAATTACAAGTCACATCATTAGTTGAATGCAGCTGACCTGCATGCAATAAAATTATAATGATCTCATTATAAATACACCTGTTCCTGAACAGCTCCAGAGATTATACATCTGAGGCAAACATCAAGGCAAAGGGCAATCAAAACAAGTCTGGGACAAAGACCTAGAAAAGTACATTTAAAAAAAGCTTTGGTTAAATCTAGTACAAATGGATATGGTATAATAACATGATATAGCCATGCATGCAGGAGGTTTTTCTACAAAAGGTTAGTTATAAGGTAGGGATGGTAGGAGTCAAAAGAGGACAAAAAGAGGACAAGGGTAATTGTGAAGAAGCTGAACAGATCCACATTTTACATGGGTTTTCTGGAAATCAGTAGCCACACATTATATGTATTTATACATATAATGTGTGGCATATACTATGTGGCATATACTATTTGACATATACTATGTAAGCTGAGCCAGGCCAAAAGATGAAGGCAGCAAGAGTTTATTCATGCAAATTAAGTATTGATAAGTATGGTATTAGTGGTCAAAACTGCTGCTGCTGCTGAAAGAGTCTGAGGACTGCTCAAATTCTGAAGCATGTTCAAACATAGAGATGTTTGAAACCATGCTGTTGCTGCAAAGGGTGAAATAAGATTGACCCCCTGTAGCATGTGTATATATATATATATATATATATATATATATATATATATATATATATATATATATATATATATATATATATACAGGGGTGCTGAGGAGCTGGAGGATAGAATGGAAATACACATACCGCCTGCAGAGATGGCGTCTGGCTAGTTTACCCAGAATACAAAGAGTTACATAAATGAAGAATCACACCCGATAAGCTAAATCCCGCCATCGAGATTCATGGCTGAGCTGGGAATTTAACTTCCATTTCACCTTTTCAGAATTACCTTATAACAGGTTGAAATACTCACACAAGGTTACTCGTACTCCTATCCCGGCTTCTTCACGTCATTGGAAAGTGCTTCATTTACTCCCTTAGTCAGTGCTTCTATCCCTCTCTCATCCTCACATACTCTGCTCATCTATCCATTCACTGTCTTCTACTTCTCTTAATGAAGTATTTCTCTCAGTTCTTCTTCTAGGTCAGTGCCTTTAAGAAAAACCTTTAAGCTTAAAAAAAAAAACAGGGCTAGAAAATAAACAAAAGTTTATTTTGTGTCCTTCTTTTTGCAGGTAGATGTAATATGCTGCCAGAACAACATTAAAGCAAAAGGCAATATAAAAAGTTATTTAAAAAAATAATAATAAAAAATATGAATATTATACAAGATAAAGAAAATAAGCCTAGGATATTTTTTGATATACAGTATTATTGCATGAATAATCCTGGTTGCAAATATCAAATGAATTACCGCTAATTCATTTATTTATTTATTTATTTATTTATTTTGACTTTTTCCTTCCGTATTTGCCGCTCGATCCGGCATATCCTGTTTTTCTTTTAATATCGGGCATTGAGAGACGCCCCTACACTCTTAATGTAGCTGTGAATTAATTAAAAGTTCATAATCATTTTTTTTGTTGATTCAGTGTTTTTGTTAAGTCTGTGTGTGCGTTCATGTAAAATAAAAAAGAAAAAAAGGATATTTTAAAGGATAAGCTGTCAATGAAAAAAATGTTGTCTGCCTACTTTAAAAAAGACAAGGCCATAAATTAATTCATATTGCCTACTGTGTTAGTCACTGACCCTGAAATGCATTCCATAGTTATTTTTTTTTAATGGAACAACAGGTCAAAAGAAATTTTTATAATAAAGTGTGGATAATTGTATAGGTGATTAAACTTATACAGAAACCAAGAAAATGAAAGCCAACATTAAATGCTGTTGCATAATACCATTCAGTGCCATCAGTGTCAGCAAGATCTTCTCTGCTGGACTAAACACTACAAAAATCACAGATATTGTGCATGAATGTATTAACTTATTACCAATAGACTATTCCCCTCATTTTATAGTGTTCCTCCCTTAAACTTGGAGTAGAATTTATGCTTTATCTGGCAGTCATGACATATTTTAAGCTCACCTGCACAAACACCAGGTTAAACTTTCTTGAAACTCTGTAAACATGCACCTAGGGAAGTGGTAGCTCAGTGGATAAGATGACCGGAAGGTCATAGTTTTAAATCCCAGCATCACCATGCTGCTGTTGGACTCATGAGCAAGAGGCTTAACCCTCACTTGCTCAGCTGTATAATTGGATAAGGCAAACAGTCTTTATCTCATTTATATCATTGCTCTACCAGCTCTTCCATCCCTCATTCAATTCTTAACCCTCCCTTTACTTTTATCATTCAACCCTTAGCTCATTGTCACACTTGCTGCCTCATTCCATCCTCCACTTCATTCCCTCGCTCCCATACTCCCTCTGCTTACTGGCATCCTCACTCGCTCATTCAGTCCTTGCTGCGCTTATACCTTCACCTCTTTGCTTCCTTCCACCCACACTTGATCCTTTCTTCTGTTGCTCATTCCATTACAACGTTTTCTCAGCGAACTCAAAGACAGAAATAAGCACGAGTGTGGAGGCCAGACACAGTCCAGCACATCCGCCTCCTGTCTCGGGGCTGCAATTATTGTATATTTTGTGTGTTGCACCAATTGCATTGAGACGCTAAGTACGAAAAGGACAGACGGTCATTTCTTCCTAACGCTTGCCAGAGAAGCAGAAGGCCACTCGGGAGAACGTTCGCCTTCAGTCAATATATAATGAGCCTGCTCTCACTGCCTCACATTGCAAAGGCTGGTCCACTTATCATTATTTGTTATTATTCTCAATTTCTGCCTATCGATTTTTGTGGCTCTGCTTCTATACTAAAGGAAGAATAGAATTTTTTTTCACTTCACTTCTCTTTTTCCTATGTCCTGTATTTTTTCTGGAGGCCGTTGTTGACCTGCTCTTGTGCAAGACTGCACTTTCTTTCCCAAGTTTCTCCCCTTCTTTACCTCTCTTCTCTGCTTATCTTTTCTCTATTACTTCTTTTATTTTCGCTTTGCTTATCTCTTTTCTTCCCTTTTCTTCTCTCCTCTCCTCTCTGCTCATCTCATCTGCTCTCCTCCTCCTACACTCTTCTCTTCTCTTCTTTCTCTTCTCTTCTCTTCTCTTCTCTTCTCTTCTCTTCTCTTCTCTTCTTTTTCCTTTCCTTTCCTCCCATCGTTTCCTCCCTACACTTTCTCTGGTCTTTCCTTCATTCCTCTTCTCTGCTTGTCTCTTCTCATCTGCCCCTCTTTGCTATCTCCTCTCTTCTTCTTTCATTTCTCCTTCTCTTTTTCCATTTCTTTCCTTTTCTTCTTTACTCCACTCCTCTCTTCTGTTATCTCCTCTTCACCCCACATCCCTTGTCCTCTCCTATTCCTTTTTGCATCAGCTCATCTCTTGGCTTTTCTCATTTCCTTTATTGGCTGCTCCTGGTCACTATCGATACTCAGTCACCTCTTGTGTTGTCCGGGACCCAACACTGTGACATCTCATCTTCATTTCTGAGACTCCTGGCTTTGATCCATATCCTCTCTTTATATTTTATTCCCTCTGGTTGGTGTAGCATTCAATTTTTGCCCTTCGCTTCACAAAATTTCCCTTCAAACACACTTATCTTCCCAGAAGAGTGGAGGTTATTATAACAGCAAATAGGGACTGGGGATGTTCACGAAGCACATTCCAATCCTATGGTGTCCATAGAGTGTGGATGAGTATCTCATAAAGGTAAGTCCACCCCTCACATTTCAGCAACCATTTTAGTATAATCTTCTCAAGGGATAATACTATAGAAATGAAACTTGAATATATTTTAGAGTACTCAATTCGTAGCTTGCATAGCAGTATAGATTTACTTTCCTCTATTGTCAAAATAGCTGGCGACAAAAGTGTGTACACCCTGTGATAACAGCTGTACTTCATTTAACTATTCCATGCCATTTGACAGGACCATACAAATTTGACCACTGGATGTTCAACATGGCACATCATGGCAAAGGGGTAAGATGATTTGAGAATTAGAATTGAGAATTAGAATTGTTGCTCTCCAAAAAGAGCATCTAGGTTATAAGAAGATCGGTAACACACTGAAACTAACAGTACATTGGCCAGGGTCATACAGAGGTTTTCCAAGAGGGGTTCCACTTGAAACAGGCCTCGCAAGGGTCCATTGGAAATGTCCTGTGGTCTGATGAGACTAAGATTAACTTGATTTGCTTAGATGGTGTCCAGCATTGTGTCTTGCCTACAGTCGATCATGGTGGTGGTAGCGTCATGGTCTGGGGCTGCATGAGTGCAAATATGACATCTGCCTTGCTGAGGAAGCTGAAGGTGATGGAGTGGCCAAGTATGTCCCCTGCAACAACCTGTGCAGCTCTGGTGAATTCCATGCCTAGGAGAATTAAGGCAGTTCTATATATCAGTGGTGCTCACACAAAATAGTGACACTTTGGACACAGTTTTGACATGTTCACTTAGGGTGTACTCACTTTTGTGGCCAGTTATTTAGACATTAATGGCTGTATGTTGAGTTATTTTTAGAGGACAGTAAATCTGTACTGCTCTACAAGCTGCACAATGACTACTCTAAAATATATCCAAGTTTCATTTCTATAGTATTGTCCCTTGAGAACATATAATAAAATGGGTGCTGAAATGTGATCGGTGGACTCACTTTTGTGAGATACTGTAAATAAAGATGTGGTAAAGTGAAGAGAACAGTCTCTATAGAAACTAGACATGTTGGACAGCTTCATCAGCTCTTCAAGCTTCACGCTTCAGTAGGACATGTATTTCTTTGCCTCTCTTCATTTTCGCGTCCTGTCATCTTCCAAGCTCGGTGTTTGTCTCCCCATCTCGGCCTCTCGCCATCCTTCTCTGTCTATATATCATTTTCTCCCTCAACTGTCTCACTTAATAAAGATGAAGAACCCTCGCTAATAGCAGCGTATTAGCTTGTATTAGCTTTTTTGGCATGACCATGGCACGATTAGAGTACTGCAAGGCTTTTCTGTGTCATAACTTTTGACACATATTCAATTATAGAACATTTCCCACAAGCAAAGTTTTACCTAAATGGTAGGTAGGTAGGTAGGTAGGTAGGTAGGTAGATAGATAGATAGATAGATAGATAGATAGATAGATAGATAGATAGATAGATAGATAGATAGATAGATAGATAGATAGATAGATAGATAGATAGATAGACAGACAGACAGACAGACAGACAGACAGACAGACAGACAGACAGACAGATAGATAGACACACAAATAAAGTCTAATGCCTCGTTTCCATGAGCAACTTCTATCTCTTGCTGTACCATTCTGAATAACCAATGTTATAATCTCTCTCTATCTCTGTTTTTCAGCTCTGAAGGACGAGCGGTTTCAGATGGTGCTCTTTACACCACGCCTGGTGCGCATTACGCTGACTAACGTGAGCGTGTCTGACGAGGGTGGCTACTTCTGCCAGCTCTACACAGACTCCACGCACCACCAGGTGGCCACGCTTTCAGTGGTGGTTCCCCCTGAGGTACCCACTGTGGAGGTGAAGAGTGAGGCAGTGGAGGGTGGAGAGGTGGAGCTCACCTGCATGTCAGAAAGAAGCAAACCTCCCGCTACACTGCGCTGGGTCCGGGACCGCCGCGAGATTCCGGGTTAGTGTGTGTGTGTTGCATGAGACTGTGTGCACCATACAGAAAACAAAAATGCTCACTCGTTCATCATTCGGTTGTTCATTTATTCAGTCATCACTCACTCATTCACTCACTCATTCACAGAATCATACATTCGCTCATTTATTCTCTCACTCACTCACTCACTCACTCACTCACTCACTCATTCACTCACTCACTCACTCATCCATTGATTTATTTATTTATTCATTTATTTACTCAGTCACTAAATTGTGCATTCATTCATTCTTTCACAGTATTGTACATTTACTCATACGTTCTTTTTTACTCCCTCTTTCATTCATCTATTCGTTTATTCACTCATCACTCATTCATTTACAAAGTCACTCATTTACCGATTTAGTTTGACTCATTCAAGTCATTTGCTGATTCACATATTAAATTTTCATTTATATACAATCACTCACCCACTCACTGACTGACTCATTTATTCATCCATTCACAGAATCACTCTTTTAATTGTTCATTCATTCATTTGTTCATTCATTCATTCACCAAGCCATACATTTGAATGTATATATTTATGATCGAGCATTAATTCATTTATTTATTCACTAAATTACTCACTAAATCATTACCTTATTCATTCATTAACCAAATTACTAATTTACATGCTCATTCCCCTTTTCATTCTCTCATTCATTCATTTATTCTTTTACTCGCTCAGCCACCATTTTCCCCATTTCCCTACAATTTTTCAGATTTGATCAACACAATTTAGGAAAAACACCACTTTCCCTCGATTTGCTTCCATTACCTGTTCTCTCTCTCTCTCTCTCTCTCTCTCTCTCTCTCTCTCTCTCTCTCTCTCTCCGTCTGTCTGGTTTATCGGTTCTCTTTTCCTAAAAAGGTTGTCTGCCTTTGTACTCGCTCTGCCCGTTGTGTCTCTTTTGTTCTCCTAATCTCTATCATTTGTCTGTCAGAGAATCAGCACACCTCTCTGTTGCTATTTTGTAACACTCCTAGACACATCTGTCCATCTGGCCGTCTGCCTGATTGGTCCCCCGCCACACAGCCCTCTCTCTCTAACACACACACACCTTACACACCATAGACACCTCACACATTCAAAGATAAACAGATAAGCTGTCCCAGCTGTGTGCCAGAGGCGGTACCCAGGTGCTTGTGTGTGTTAAATACTTTACGTTGCCCCTGTCTGCACTGTCTCTCTCGCTCTTTTACTGTTATCACTTATCTTTCATCATCCCTACCAATTGTCCCTACTACTCACTCTGTTTTATAGGCATGACAAATTATAAAATATTTGTATTGACAAATCTTGGATTTAAATTATGCAACTATAAAAAAATAAAAAAAGAATGAAATTGATAATCGCAAAAAGTCAGTAAAATTGTAATGGGTGCGCATACCTCACTACATTATTCCTATCTTTCTCTCTTCCTCTCCCCCTCTCTCTTTGTCTCTCTTTCTGGCTATTATTACGGATTACAGGAGTAATTAGTTGCGCTAAATCCCTATTAAATACCTCGAATGAATGTTTTACTCATCTGCAAAAGCAAACACTGCAAAATCCCCATGCCTCTATACACTCCAATATTTATTTATCTTATTAGGGGTATGTAAGAGACAACAGGTCACACTAAACAGCATTTCGACTGAGTGACACATTTTCTTTTTCATTGTAGCAGTTAAAGCAAAGTACAAGAACATTAGCTGTAATACGGTCAATTATTTGAGTTTTAATTATAAGTCATGTTTCTCCTGTGATTATTGCAAGGCTTTACATAGGACTACACATTTACTACTACATTTACAAGGGATTAATGTGTTTAGAAGATCCCCAGGCCTCCTCACTTCACCTACATCAGTTCCTAACTTCATGGTGTCTGAATGAAATCTCACAAATCTCCAAAATCTAGTGGAACTTCTTCCCAGAAGAATGGAGGTTATTATAACAGCAAATGGGGACTACATGTGGAATTGGATGGACAAAAAGCACTGCAATTTTATAGCTAGGTGTCTACAAACGTTTGCCCATTTCTGCTAACCTACTGGAGGTTGGAATCATTTCATTGGGAATGAGCGCTGTCTTTGTAGTTTCTTGTAGACAAGTATTTTTGTAGTAAATCCCTAAAGATTAAAATAATAAAAAGCAATAACTAAATAGGAAAAAGGAGAGACGGTTGTGCACGATGCACAGTAAACACAAAAGTGCTGATGTCTGTCCGTCTGTTTCTCAGGTGTGGTGTCTCAGCAGGAGAACGGAAAGACAGTGAGCATATCCAACACCATACGGCTTCCTGTGGAAAGGAAGGACAACGGTGCTGCTCTCAGCTGTGAGGCTTCTCACCCGGCCCTTGTGGGACAAAAGCGAGTCCGCCATTACCGCCTGGATGTCCACTGTGAGAGTTTTAACTTTATTTATTTATTTATTTTTGAACTAAATCTAGTAGATTTCCTTGCACAGGTTAGTATTAAAACTTGCAGTCTTTACAAGAATAAACCGGAGCTGCAATTTTATTGCTTTTGCACTGTAAAAGGAAACAATGGGCACTGCTAATCACAGCCCATTAGCGCTAGTTATTAGCCCACGGAATAGCCATCTGCTAAAGCCTGTACTCTTGGCAGGATTTTAAAGGCAATTGCCTCTAATTACGTTGTTGCCTGATTACAGACAAAGAAGCGACGTAATATCTGTGTCTATGTGTGACGATTGGCAACGTGCACGTAGAGCTCAACTACAAAGCGCTACAACAAGCTCTTCATGTTCTCTCTTCCTGTCTCTTTGCAGTTGCCCCGACGGTGAGGATCAGCCCCCCTCAGGGCATTCTGCGAGAGGGGGACTCACTCAGCCTTGCTTGCATTGTCACTGGAAATCCACTGTGAGTGTGTACACGCGTGGTTGTGTGTTGTGCTTATGGATTTACAATCATGGTTGCCAGATATATATCCCCCCCTAATAGATCCTCCATGCTCAGAAGATCAGCCCAATCCAGATGAAAAGCTCATGAGAAGCTCAACGGGAGCCAAAAGCAGATTCAGAGATCTCAGATTTAGGGTGACTTGTACCTAGCATTTGATTTTCTTTTTTCCTTTTTTTTTTCCTATCCAACCCATTCTGAAGTGAATTGAAAAGGCTGTGAGTTTAGAGCCATTAAAGCCCTCTGCAGTCTTGTAAGTAAAGTGAGGACCGAAGGATAGATGTAGGGAAAATGTGCCAGCATTCGTTTTTTTCATAGGGTGCAGTGTCTGGGTGGGGGTTGGGGGTGACAGACGACAGATGGAGTGGAGAGAAGTGATGGACTTGGAAAGGCTCTTGAGGATGAGAATGTAGGAAGGATACTTGGATAAGTGTGCTGGCCAGACAGAATGAGATGACTACAGGTTAAGTTTGAGGGCGTAAAGGAAAATGGTGTGCACGTGGAGAGTAAGGCTTGTAAAGGTGAATGAGTGAGAGGCCGAGACGGAGACAGCAATTCACAAGCCCTGAGCTCACACCACACTGAGTGCATCACTCCGTTATAGAGCTATAATGATTCTGCTCCTCTGACATTAATCACCAATTAAACCCTGTCCACTGTTGTTGCCGAGGTGTGTTTATTAGTAGCCTACAGCTGTTTGTTAGGTCCTGCCTGTGCGGACATGATTGTGTAAGTGTGTGAGTGTGTTTGTGTGTGTGTATGTGCGTGACACAGGATGTGAATCCTGGACAGGCTTTAATTAAAAGTGTCCAGGAGGATTATTGGCAGAGCTGATAGAGGGATTGTAATCTAGCCAGGAACGGATGACGGATAAAGCTCTTTTTCAGCCATTGGGAAGAGAACAGGCTCGTGGAATCGCATCGCAGATTTGACGGTGTGCGCCTTCCATGATCTGTCAGCGTTCAGGGTCTTTGTACTACAGCTTTCCATGAGTTATCTCGCTGGTCTCGACATCAGGGTCCATATGTATTCACACTTGCAATGGGATTTCGGATTTTCCGCTCACCCGGGATGCTCATGCCGAGGTTTAGTGTAGGTTGATGTTTTAGTCGGTTGATCCGAGACCTGCACGCGCAAGCGCCATATCATGCAAAATGTGAATTGTGAATCGACTCGTAAGCAAATCGTGAAATGTGGTGAGGTTCTGTTCGAAATGTTCTCAGTGCTCGCAAATGGGAACCTGGCGTCTTTTTCTCTTTAAGTGTTTACGTTTCATGATGACCGTATGACCATTTGACCCTGGTCAAAATCGTGAAGTACAAAGCACAGTTTGTAGTCATCAATAGTCATTAAAGATGTCCAGGCAAATGCTTTTTTAATGACTGTTCAGTAATGTATCACATCACATTATCACATTATATAGCACTGGATGCTGGTATCAGTTTTTGGTATCCAGTTCCAGTAGGCAAAGCAAGGCAAGGCAAGTTTATTTGTATAGCACATTTCATACACAGAGGTCATTCAAAGTGCTTTACATAGAAATGAGAAAAAACAATATATATATATATATATATATATATATATATATATATATATATATATATATATATATATATATATATATATTACGAGAAATAAAATCAAAATAAAAACAAAGATACATGAGAATTTAAAATAAAATAAATGTGAGTTTAATAAAATAAAATAAAAGTGATTTGAATTTAAAAGTGCAGTCGGTGTGAAGCAGCACAGTGCTCATTCAGTAAATGCAGAGTTAAACAGATGTGTTTTTAATCTAGATTTAAACGTGTCTACTGTTGAAGCAGATCTGATCCCTTCTAGCTACAGGTGGCATAATAGCTAAATCATTTACATTTACGGCATTTGGCAGACGCCCTTATCCAGAGCGACTTACAACTGAGCAGGGGAGGGTTTTAGGGCTTTGCTCAAGGGCCCAGCAGTGGCAGCTTGGTGGTGGTGGGATTTGAACCTGTGATCTTCTGATCCAAAGCCCAATGCCTTAACCACTGAGCTAACACTGAGCTAAATGCTGACGCACCTCGTTTTGAATGAACCCTTGGTATTTCAAACTAAAATAATCCTGATGATCTGAGTAATCTGTTAGGTTTATATTCAGTTAGCATATCTGTCATGTATTTCGGTCCTAAGCCATGAAGTGATTTATAAACGAGTAACAATACTTTAAAATCTATTCTAAATTTAACAGGAAGCCAGTGTAAGGACCTGAGCACTGGAGTAATGTGCTCAGATATTTTGGTTCTGGTCAGAATTCTGGCAGCAGCGTTCTGTATGAGCTGCAGATGTCTAATGGTCTTTTTAGTAGGGATTAAGGATGTGCATCTACTAGGAGTGTAACAGTACACAAAATTTACTCCGGTACGTAACTCTTAAGCAATGGTTCTGATCAATTTCGGTACGGTTAGAAATGAAGAAATGCAAAACACGACATTGCGTTTTTTATTAACGCAGTTTATTATTATTAACATTTGTGATCATCAACATTTTAACAATTTCATATTTAAAACAATATTAAATTAAATGCCTGCTGGGAAAATAATATGTAAAATAATATTTTATATTCTATAAAAATTAAATAGAATAAATCAAATTAATGCAATCAACCTTTTTATTATATTGATTAAATTAAGTAATTAATTAAATTGGCACAAATTAAATTGATTACAATTAAATAAATGGAAAAAATTTACATTTGTTAGACCCCATTTGGGTAATATTATTTAACATTTAAAATTACATTTTCTAAAGATATTCTACTTAACCGTTCTACTTATTTTAGCAGACTTTAACAAGTGTCTTTATTCTTCCATCCGTTATTCATTCACTTCCCTCGATATGTGGAACTGTCAAAATGTTCTCCTTTTTAAAAGAAATTCTTGAAGCTGGACGTAAAACGCTAAAGAATCCATAGTGCTAGCGTTAGCCACTAGCCACTTCCTGGTTAACGGCTGACGCTAGCACTATGGATTATTTAGTGTTTTCATGCATGCGCAAAACAAATCTTATTTCCGGTACGAAATGAGTAGCCACAGTTACACTTCGCTAACTGTAGTTTCTATTTTTTTTATTTCTTTGTATTTGCTGTGTATGTTTTCAAGTTTATTAAATAAAATTACAATGCACTCAAAGTGCACGGCTAAACAAACTTGCAGTCCACCACTTAATATGTTACTGAGGGAACTCAGATAACAACTATGTTCCGCATGTAAAAAGGACTGCATTCGGTACACATATACCGAACTAAAAGCCCTGTACTGAGAAACTTTGGTACGAATATGTGTAACATTACACCCCTAGCATTTACATAACTGAGGTCAATGCAATTTGCATCTTGACACCCTTGTCCAGGGACTCTATCCAGAGATCAATGAATAAATCTACACTGGTACACTAGATTACAAACTTAAGACAAATCCACCTACAACTGATTTTTTAATGTTAAAGACTAAGCAAACCTGGAATAGTGCTAGTTTAAGTGTTTTAGGAAAAGGTGGGTCTTCACTTGTCACTTGAAGATAGACAATGACTTCACTGTTCGGACATCTAGTGAAAGTTAATTGTACCACCTCGGTGCCAGAACAGAAAAGAGCCTTGAGGTATAATTACCTCTTACCTTAAAAGAAGGTAATACCAGTCGAGCAGTGCTGGAGGATCTCAGACAGCGTGGTGCAGTGCGAGAAGTGATGAGGTCTCTGAGGTTAGAGGGTGCTGGCCCATTTTTGGCTTTGTAGGCAAGCATCAGTGTTTTGAATCTGAGACATTCAGCTACCGAATACCAGTGGAGGGAGCGCAGCAGTGGGGTGGTGTAGGAGAACTTGGGCAGGTTGAACACGTTGCGCAGCTGCGTTTTGGATCATTTGCAGTGGACGAATGGCGTTCAGAGGAAGACCCGCCATCAGAGAGTTGCAGTAGTCCAGTTTTGTAATGACAAGAGACTGAACAAGCATCTGAGCAGCCTGTAAGGACAGAAATGGTCGAATCCTTCTAATGTTGTAGAGAAGGAACCGACAAGAACGAGTCACATTAGCAACATGTGTGGAGAAGGACAGTAGATCGTCCATAGTTACTTAAAGATTGCAAGCAGTGGCAGGGGAGAGCAGATAGTTATGTATGGATTTTCCGAGATCCTGACCTGGAGATGAATCACCTGGGATGACCGGCAGTTCGGTTTTGCTGGGATTGAGTTTCAGTTGACGCGCACTCATCCACAAAGATGCTGTATGTACACCAGGAATGCCAAAGCAGTGCAATCTGATTTTAATCGGATTTAACACAGTGTGATTCAATGCAATATGATGCAATAGAAAAAAAAATATGATGCCATGCAATTCAATATGGTACAGATAGTTCAGACAGACAGCAAATCAATTTACTTTAAGTGCCATTTGACTTCTTAAGAATGGCGCTTTCACAAACACGCTTTTGTAGTGCAAAAAAAAAAAAAGCAAAGGTTAAACCAGATGATCTTTTCCTGTTCTGTTTCCAGAAGGATGCAGCTCTACCTCTGCCATGCTAATCTTTACTCTATGTGATACTCAGAGAATGCATCGGTCTCTGTAGTGTCGTAATACGCCACAACAATAATATATGAATAAATTAACTGATGCAAATATGTTACAAATAATGCATTGCGATCCAAATGCCAACTTATATTCAATTCAATTCAATTCATTTTTATTTGTATAGCGCTTTTAACAATGAACATTGTCTCAAAGCAGCTTTACACAGATAATGTGGTGATTAAACGTAAATATGTTCTTTGTAAGTAAGTTTGTCCCTGATGAGCAACTGTGGCAAGGAAAAACTCCCCGAGATGGCATAAGGAAGAAACCTTAAGAGGAACCAGACTCAAGAGGGAACCCATCCTCATCTGGGTTGCACCAAATGTCCATTTGAAGCAGATATACAAAGTTGCGGGGTACAGTGATGACGATCAGAAGCAAACTGCACTCCCGGGTCAGTGCAGCAGACCGCCGACACCAACTACAGTCCAATCCGTCCTCAAAGCACCTGTTCTACTCCGGAATTATATGGAACCACCCAAGGTGTTGATGAGAGACCGTCCCAAGCTGCACAGAAGTGTGAAGATCCACGGAGGGAGAGGGGCAGGAACAGTGGTCACTGGAACCTCAGGAGCATGTTTAACTCGACCGAGAGAGAGAGAGAGAGAGAGAGAGAGAGAGAGAGAGAGAGAGAGAGAGAAGGATATGGATTATTAAGTGTCCCTATTGGTGTATGAAAGTTAATGTCACTGTGCAGTTTGGACTCCGCAAGACTCGCTATGGCAGCATAACTAAAAGGGAGAACCAGAAGGTAACACAGACATGAGGGATCTCTGGGATAAGAGACGACCCACCACACCACCGTCAACAAACCCGAGTGAACGTGTGAATGTGAGGGGACGACAGCATACAAATATACCAGTTCACCAAACACTCTATATCCATGCTCCCTCCAGATCTGAGCCTTTACCTAAGAAAAATCTACTGATAAAAGGCTTGACTAAATAAATAAGTTTTCAACCTCGACTTGAACACTGAGACTGTGTCCGAGTCCCGAACACTGGTTGGAAGGTTGTTCCATAACTGTGGGGCTTTATAAGAGAAAGATCTGCCCCCTGCTGTAGTCTTCATTATTTGAGGAACCAACAGATAGCCAGCACCTTTTGATCTAAGTAGGCGTGGAGGATCATACTGGTACAGAAGTTCACTCAGATACTGTGGTGCGAGACCGTTAAGTGCTTTATACGTCAGTAGTAATATTTTATAATCAATGCGAGATTTGATTGGGAGCCAGTGTAGATTGATTAAAACAGGGGTGATGTGGTCGTATTTCCTAGATTCCTTATATCCGATGCACATTTTTTAAAATCGATGCATAACATCAATCACTTTTATGCCAATGCACCAATGCAAATCAGTACATCTTCCTGTCCATAATATGGATCTATCCATTATTCTTGAAATCAGAAAAGGTTCTTGGTCTGTCGGTTTGGGAAGACGCTTGAAAAAATTTATAAAAATCTAGAATCTAAAGATTCAAATACAAATGCATAAACTAAAGGGCAACTTTTTTCCATTAGTTAATGCTCCATGCAGAACATCTCTATAATGCAATAAACAATTCCAGATCTCCAGAGGAATCATCCCAAATGAGAGGTTTTATCTTTAGTCTTTGTGTTATGTTAAATCTCTGACAATGTTTTCTCTCTGTTCGTCTTTAGGCCACGGGACATTCACTGGTCGCGAGTAAATGACACTCTGCCTGAGAGGGCAGAAATTTCCGGCACCACCCTGGTCATGTCACGCCTTAGCCAAACGCACAACGGCACCTACCTGTGTCAGGCGCACAACAATTACGGCCGTGCAGCTGACCAGTACTCACTGCTGGTGTATGGTAAGTGGTAATACCATCCATAATGGTCAGAATCTTAGTACTGGAATTGTACAACCATTTCTTACACATTTGGTTTTGAGATCCAAAGTTAATAAGGAGATGATTCTAAAATTTCAACTTCAATTTTCTAATATCTACATCTAGTTGGATTAAACAACCTTTTTATGAGGGAAAGTATAAAATGAAGAGAAAGAAAGGATCTGTTCATGAGACAAAGCATTTAAACTTATAGGTCAAGTATGCACAAGATAGTATGATGACTAGGGATTGCGGAACAGCTCAGCTTGTGGAACAGGCACACTGCAGCAGAATGACTCCCAGAAGTCTACAGAAACATTTTCTCTTCTAGTTTACAGAGAAATTACTTGAAAGGAACTTTGTCATGCAGTAAGAGAATGAAAAACATACTGCTAACTCAAAAAAGGACTTCATCAAGAAGAAAAAAAATAAGGTTTTAGACAGGTGATTTTAAACCACATGAGCTGTATTTCAGCTCCTGAGGAGGAAGCCGAAGAAAAGAAAAATACGTCCCAGGTCCAGGCCTAAAAAAGCCTCACAAGTGCAGCAGTTTGGTAAAAATAACTCAACTAGATGTAACTATCAGAAAATGACAGCTAAAGTTCTGAGCTCTCCTTCGTATTCATCTTCAAACATTTTGACCATTTTAATAAGAACCAATTTTAGCCAATCATGTGGCAGCAGCACAGTGCCGAAAAGGAATCATACAGAAACCGGTCAAGAACATAATTTATGACATGTTTATATTTCAAGCACCGTGATAAGGGGATTATGATTAGTTAAATCTCACCGGATCTTTTAAAAGTGTTTATCTGAGATATCTTAAGATGATTTTTCTGCTCACAGTGGTTGTCAAGAGTGGTGATTTGAGTTACCACAACCTTGAGCAAGTCTCAGCTCTTTGATCAGCAAGGTGTTTCTACCTGCAGAATAACTGCTCAATGGATTTTTCTGAATTCTGTTAAAACCCAAAGAGATTGCTGCAATCCCAGAAGATCAGCAATTTCTGGAATGCAGTTTGATTGAAACCAGCCTGTCTAGCACCAAGAACCACAACATGGTCCCCATTTCCATGTTTGGTGTGAATGCATTGTGCTGTTGCTAGGTGATTCGAAAATTGCATGAATGACCCCTGAATTATTTCTGAATGGTAGTTACACAACCCCCAACATACCCAACACACAACATATGAGGTATATTCTTATCAAATACACATCCCACATTTAACCATTTAAACACACATTGCACACAAAGTACCCTTTGAGAACGATATGGGGTCTGTTCCTGAGTGTTTCCTGCCATGCATATAAATGTCAGTCCGTCTTCCACCCACCCAAACAGCCCATGATCTAAACAGAGTACGAGGAGGTGATGCAACACTGATGCTGACTTTAGGCGTTACACCTTTCACCGTGCCTGATTTATTATTGAGAAGTTATGTAAGGGATTAGGTCTCTGGAGGCAGCGTCCTCCCTTGCGCTTTCATTTTTTCCCCTGCTCTGTCTTTGCGCGGTGGAGTCAGCCGTCAAGCGTTGCTCCTTAATGAGGCAGCTCAGTGAGCACAGGTGGGCGGGAATGCCATCTTTCATCCGGCTGCCACCCGTTCGCGCCCTTGTCTTCGTTGCTCTGTTTGGTGCAGCCAAGTAGGCAATTCCGAGTCTCATTTGATGATTTGTCCATGCTTAACAGAGCATATCCTCTTGTTGTTTTTACCTTTTTCTTCTGGAGTGGACAACAGAAAAAATGGTGTACATATACGTATGGGTGAGTGGATGTTGGGACCTGAGTGACAAATCACAAATGTAGAACTCGCCCTTCAGAACTCAGTGTGTGAGGGGTGGAAAAGAAGGACAGAGGAGATATGCGTATTTTTGGCAGAGCTTTGTCTTGTATCCTTTTTATTTCATAGCAAGTTCTTTTTTTTTCCTCAAGATTCAGCTTACTTAAGGAAACCAACAAAAAATACACAAGCTCGCTCGGCAGCTTGTTTTTAAAGTTCAAGTTCAAGGCTTCATTTTGCTTCTGGGAGCTCCGCAGGCTCCGTCTCTGTCTAGTTTCTTGATGCCTACTGAGAGGAAAAACAATCATATAAATAAGCTGTCGGTAACAACAACGCGAGTGAAAAAAACACTCTTTACCTGTCAGATCAGCCCAACTCTTCTCTTCCATATCAGGAAAAAGAGAGGATGGAGAAAAACCTGATAGGATCCTGAAAGGTGAAGCAGAAAGCGAATGGACAGGGAGGAGAAAAAAGAAGAGCAGATGATGAATGGGTAGAAAAAGCTGTGCAAGTGACAGCGTAGGGAGAGGGCCCTCAATCTTCCATGCTTCTTTGCTCTGAATCAAAAAACCTTTTTTTGTCAGGATGGTGCTTCTAGCTGGGATGCTCTAAAGCAAAGAAAATGAAGCCAATTTGTGTTGTAGGTTTCTTTTGCAGCATCGGTTTAATAGAGGCATCGGAAATAGGAAACAAAATATGAATGATTGTAGAGGGAAAGGAGCAAACTGAGCTGCAAAGAAAAAGGTAAAGGTGCTTTTTACTTGTCACATGTACATTACAGCACAGTGAAATTCTTTTTCCACATATCCTAGCGATGTTAGGAAGCTGGGGTCAGAGCACAGGGTCAGCCATGATACAGCACCGCTGGAGCACAGAGGGTCAAGGGCCTTGCTTAAGGACCAAAGAGTGGCAGCTTAACATTACTTGAGCTTGAACATTTGAGATCAGTAACCCAGTGCTTAACCACTTACCTACCACTTCCCATAAAAGGGTAAACGAATTTAAAAAAGGTAGAAAAATACCTTTTGATAGAGGTATGATGAACTGAAGACTAAGTTTAATCTAACCCAATAAACCTACTGTAGAACCTAGAACAATAAATCCAGAAAAAGTTAGCAGACTTGACCTTGAAATTGGTCAGTAAAACATTATCTGAAACTTATTTACCCCTCGCCTTCGTCATTTATATTAAAAACAACCTAATATAATATATGTCCCCTTGTGATTTGACCCTTAAAGGCCTGCCTGCACAAGACTTGCTGAAGATTTGCTGTGGTATTGAGCACCAAGACAGTCCTTATAGTCTGTTATGTGGGTATATGTGGCCTCCATGGATAGGACTTGTTTGTCTGGCACATCCCACAAATCCTCTTTTTCTTTTGGCTGCTCCTGTTAGGGGACGCCACAGCAGATTATCCATCTCCATACTAACCTACATCTGCCTCTTTCAAACCAACTACCAGCAAGCCTTCCCTCACTACATCCATAAACCTCCTCCTTGGTCTTTCTCTTTTCCTCCTTCCTAGTGGCTCCATCCTCAGCATTCTTCTACCGATATACCCCATGTCCCTCCTCTGCACATGTCCAAGCCATCACAATCACGCCTCCCTCACCTTGTCTCCAAAACGTCCTACATGCACTGCCCCTCTAATAAACTTATTTCTAATCCTGTCCACCATGAAAATCTCAGCATCTTCAGTTTTGCTACCTCCAGCTCTGTTTCCTGTCTTTTAGTTAATGCCACTGCAACATCGCAAGTCTCACCACAGTCTTATAAACCTTCCCTTTCACTTTTGCAGATACTCTTCTATCACAAATCACTCCTGCTATCACTCTTCTTCACCCACTCCACCCTGCCTGCACTCTTTTCTTCACTTCACTAACACACTCTCCATTACTTTGCACTGTTAAACCCAGGTACCTGAATTCATCCACCTTCTCCACCTCTTCTCCTTGCAACTGCACCACTCCACTGCCCTCTCTTATTCACACACATGTACTCTGTCTTACTCCTACTGACTTTCATTCCCCTTCTCTCCAGCGCATACCTCCACCTCTCCAGGCTCTTTTCAACCTGCCCCCTACTCTTATCACAAATCACAATATCATGCGCAAACATCATAGTCCACGGATACTCCTGTCTGACCTGTCCATTACCACTGGAAACAGGAAAGGGCTCATAGCCGATATTTGATGCAGTCCAACTTCCGCCTTGAACCAGTCTGTCAAGTGACTACACACTTCACTTGCTATCACACTGTCCTCATACATTTCCTGCACCACCCTCACATACTTCTCTGCCATACTTCTCTATCAATATTCTCAAAGCAAATAATGCATCTGTGGTGCTCTTCCTCGCCATGAACCGATACTTTTGCTCACAGATGGTCACCTCTTCTCTTAGACTGGCTTTCACTACTCTTTCCCATAACTTCATGGTGTGACTGATCAAATTTATTCCCCTGTAGTTGGTGCAGGTCTGCACATCTCCCTTATTCTTGAAGATTAGTACCAGCACACTCCTGCTGTATTCCTCGGGCATCCTCTCACCTTCCAAAATTGTGTTGAACAACCTTAAAAACCAGGCCATCTCTCCTGAACATCTCCATGCTTCTACCAGTATGTCATCCGGTCCAAATGACTTTCTACTTTTCATCCTCTTAATCGCTGCTCTCACTTCCTTCTTACTAATCCTATCCACTTCCTGCTTCACCATCTCCACATCATCCAACCTTCTCTCTCGCACATTTTTCTTTTTCATCAGCTGCTCAAAATACTCCCTTCATCTTCTCAACACACTCTCCTCACTAGTCAACACATTTCCATCTGCATTTTTTATTGGTACAGATCCTTTAATCGGTACAAATTATTTGCTCCTTCTTAAGTGTCTAACTTCTCATACAGAAACTTATATGCCTTTACCTTTGCTTTCGCCACATCCCTCTTCACCTGCTTCCACATCTCCTTGTACTCCCACCTACTTTTCTCATCTCTTTGTTGATCCCAATTTTGTTTCGCCAACCTCTTCCTCCTTATGCTTTTCCACCACCACGTCTCTTTGTCTTATTTTCTCTTTCCAGATGTCACACCAAGTACCTTCCTAGCTGTTTTCCTTATCACTCCTGCAGTAGTTGTCCAATCATCTAGCACCTCTTCATCACCACCAAGTCCCTGTCTGACCTCTTTTCTGTATCTCGCACTACAGTCTTCCTACCTCAGTTTCCACCATCTTATTCTTTTTTTAGTTCTCCCTCTTCTCCTCTTATTCTTCACCTCTAAAGCCAACCTACAGACCACCATCCAATGCTGTCTAGCTACACTGTCCCCTGCCAACACCATACAGTCTCCAATCTCCTTCAGTTTGCATCTCCTGCATAGAATATAGTCTACCAGTGTACAGGTTCCTCCCCTCTTATACACCCTATACTCCTCCTTCTTAAAATAAGTGTTCACTGCCATTTCCATCTTTTTAGCAAAACCTAACACCATTTGCCCTTCCACATTCCTTCCACATATGCCCTTCCACATTTCTCTTCTTAAGGTCATACCTACCCATCACCTCCGCATCACTTCTGTTGCCTTCACCAACATGGCCATTGAAGACTTCCCCATCTTTCATTTCTAGGTACACTCTCCACCACTTCATCTAACTCACTCCTAACTCACATTTTTCCTTTTCCTCCAACTCACAACCCACTTGTGGAGCATAGGCACTGATAACATCACCCCTTAAACTTCCAGCTTTATGTTTTATCATCCTATCAGAATCTTATTTCACCTCCTCTACACTCTTACTGTACCCTTCCTTAAGGAACACCCCTACACCATTTCTCTTTCCATCCACACCATTGTGGATGGCATGGTGTGATGGCAATCAAATCAAGAGAATATAGAGGCCAGTAGAACACTGTGACACCTTGTGTTGATGTGGGTTGCCCTGTTTAAAAAAGGAGACTGCCAATAGAAAATACTGTTTCTCTGAAGGGGTGGACTTGTTCTGCAGCATTGTATAGGTAAGTGGTACATGTCAAAGTAACAGCCACATGAACAAAAGGACCCAAGGTTTCCTATCCCGGAGATTATACCGCCTCCACTGGCTTGCCATCTTCCCATATTGCATACTAATGACCTTCCCATAATGCATCTCTTTTTCAGACAATCTACACATACACACAAGGCTGCACACACAGTCACAGGGAGCATCGACCTTCATAAGTCAGTGTGCAAAAAGACATCATCCTGCGTACATCGAGAGCTGTGCAACTGGTGCTATTCTGACCATTTGTGTTACCACGTCTGTGATTTCATCATAGACAGCAAGTTTGAACAAAGAGCAAACATGAAATTCTGCATGAAACTAGGCAAATCTGCCACAGAGAAGTTTTACATGATTGGGAAGTTTACCCTTCTTAAAGATAGAGATCCAGCTCAAAGGTTGCTGTTTTGACACCATTGCAGAGATCAAGTGTGAATCAAATCTTATACTACCTCATACACACAGCAATTTATATGATGTACCAATAAATCAATGGACCAAAACACCTTCTTTAATTGCTCTGTGGTCCAATTCTCATTGGAGGTGCTTTTGGTGATTTACAGGAGTCAGCAAAGGCTTTTTGTCTTGTCTGTAGCTACACAGCTCCATAAGCATTACATTTATGGCATTTGCCATTTGCCCTTATTCAAAACGTTTTATATTTATCTCATTCATACAACCGAGCAGCTATGGGGTTAAGGCCATTGCTCATGGCAGCTTGGTGTGGCTGGGATTTGAACTCACAACCTTCGATCCGAAGTCTAAAGCTACATTAGCTCTTACCGAATGGGCTTGCCTTTGCTCCCTATGAGCATCTGTGAGCCTTGAGTGTCCTTGATCATGTGGCTCCCTAGTTCTCCAATCTTGGACCACTTTTTGGTAGCTTCTATCATTACATTTACTGAGGGGACCACACAAGACAAAAAACAAAAACTGTTTTCGAAATGCTTCCTGATTTTTCCTGCTTCCAACATAGTGATTTTCAGATTTGACTGCTCACTTGCTGCTTAATATATTCCACCCTGGTGGCATTATAATGAGATAATCAATGTTCTTCCTGTCACCTGTCAGTGTTTTTAATTTTTCCGCTGATCAGTGTATGTAAGACTATTGTCAACATGACATGACACTGCATAACATGAAAGAAAATCCAGAATTATTGTTAGGAATGTACTTCTATTTGTTTTTTTTAACCTCATTACTAACATGTAAAAGTGTGCAGGCATTTGAATGTTAATGCAGGGTTTATTAAAAGACCAAGGCAGACAACGCAAAAGGGCAAAGCAAACTCGATGTCAATCGATAAACAGATTACACCAGGCGAGAACTAACTCCGAACTAGAATAGCCTCGAATAATGAGGCTCTGAATCATCACTGTAAGTGCCACTTTATATTTAAACCAAGCAGACATCGACATGACAAGCTGAGCATCTTCGTGACATTACACCGGTACAATTCTTCACATTCCCTTCTGTCTGTTCCTCAAATGTCAAGAATCTACTATGATGTGTATGTTACTCTTTTCAGGATCATGCAGCTATTGTATCTACAGCTCGCTTTAAATGCTTTTCAACACGAAATGGTCCATTTTCATTTTAAACCATTCCAACCGTTCCATTATAACTTTCACACCGCTTACGAGGACCATATGCCAGCCGAACGCTTTTAATGCCCTCAAGCTATTTCAGAAGTCAAATTAGCATTTCTAATGCTGTTATGAAGCACTGTCTGCACCTTATGCAACTTTTTAAAAGTGTCACAGAGGTGCGGTTCGTATTTAAATATGAGCTGAAATGTTAAATATAAAGATTTCAAGAGTGCAGTAAGATACTTGATCAGTGGTTCCATTATGATAATTGAGTATAGTATGTTCTGTCTTTTGTAAGACATGTACCACCTACCTAAACTTTGATGCAGACCAAGATACCGCCCTATTATTCACCAATGGCTTCTTTCAGCAGGATAATGTTCAGGAATAGTTTAAGGAACCTGTCAAAGAGTTCAATGTAGTGACTCTGCCTTCCAATCCCTCAGATTGGACTCGAATCCACTCGAGCTTCTATGGGGCGTATTGGTCAAATAAATCCGATCCATGAAGGTCCCACCTCAGAACTTATGGGACTTTAGGTACCTGGTGGCAGATTTTACATCTAATCTCCAGAAGTTTTGTGGAGGTATTACCAATTCAGAGCTTCACAGTATTCAGCACAGTATTCTTGCTATATATATATATATATATATATATATATATATATATATATATATATATATATATATATATAGCAAGCTAACTGTATTATGTTTGACACTTGTCAAAAGCAGTCCTTCATATGTAATTCCCTAAATTCCCTAGCACTGGTTTACAATGTACTGAAGCATCTGAGAGTCAGTGATGACTGGGACGATGAAGGGTGAAGAGAAACGAAAGTAGACATTGTTCAACCTTGAATTGGTCTGTTGTGTAGTTTTGACATCTGCAGAATTCGTAATCAGATTGAAATGAAGCAGTTTGAGAACTGCTAAAAAAAAATGCCGCCATCAGATAATGGTGGTCAGTCTGATTTTTAAATACTGACACTCAAACGTTTTTCCAATAACGCTTAATCTTTACCTAAATAATATCTACATAGCTAGATAGAGATAAATATCAGGGCTTAGCTAACATTTTATTTAGATTTTACTTGCACTAAGTATCATCATCTGACTAACCTGGTTGGTTTGCTCTTAGGTCTATGATTGACAAATATATAATTTACTCCAATTTTGTAAAAGATTTTTGAAGATCCTGTGATCTTTTTGCAATCAATCAAAGTCTATCAAGCTTTCGAAAGCACAATTTATCACTCTTAGTAATGATAATAAAACTATTATTATTATTATTATTATTATAAATATTATTGTTGTTATCTTAAACCCCCTGGTGGTCTAGTGGTTGAGATGCAGCGCTCTCACTGCTGCGACCCGGGTTCGATTCCCGGTCAGGGAACCATCCCCAGCCACTCTCAGTGCCGGTCCCAAGCCCGGATAAATTGGGGAGGGTTGCGTTAGGAAGGGCATCCAGCGTAAAACATGTGCCAAATCAAAAAGTGCGGAGGATCCGCTGTGGCGACCCCTAACGGGAGAAGCCGTTTTTTTTTATTATTGTTGTTATCTTGCTAAAAGCTGACACTTGCATATACATGTGGCAAGCCAGTTAGATTGCACCTTAAACTCAGAAAATTAGTGGAGGTTTTTGGAGGTAAACTTAATTGACATCACATTCAAAGACATTCTATACACTCGTCTGCCTCCATCTGTGTGGTGTGGTAAAAGGTTGGGGAAGTAAGGTGTTCCAAGTAAGGCGTCTGTATAGTGTAGATAGAGGAGTGGATAGAACAATTTTCCTGTCAGAAAGCTGATTCTGATGTAACTATTTTGGAGAAATAGTTCATTATCTTATTATGTGAATCGTTTCAAACTAGGTCCAGCCAATAGGAAACATCCTGACAATGGAGAACTGCCTGTGTTGTTCTGTAGAGGAAACGAGGCAGCCGTAGCTGAGGGGAAAGAGTAGCCCGATAATATGCGGAGGCACTAATTAGGAGTCACAGCGCGGCTTTCTAATTAAACCGAGTGAATAATGAGAGCAGAAGCCAGAAACGGAATAATAACCGAGCCTTTCATTACGTTCGACTTACAGTGAGCCATGGTAGGAATTTTTAAATGGATGCAATGGCGAACAGAGCGGAATAAAGAAGCGAGTGTGCGGAGGAGCGACCTTTGACCCCAGAGGTGGAGAGGAACGAGATAGGGGACTGGAAATCGTCCTGTGGTAAAGTGTTGAGGGAAAGGAAGAAAAAAACATCTTAAGGTCTCTTAAACTTTACAGAAGATCGTGGGTGTGATGCTGAATGACATTAAATGCAATTAGAGGTTTCAGTTTGCATCCATAATTTAAAGACGGACAAAGATGTGGGCTGCCATTAGTTTAAAAGAAAATGAAGCCAAAAATGGAGAGATTGAAGAAGTGGGAGAAGAGAGAGCAAGAGAGAATGATTAAGGAGAGAAGACATATGGAGAGCAGAAATAGAGATTGGTGTGTTAATGTGCAGTATATATTCATCATTGTCCAATTAAAGGCCAGCTATAGCTTTCCTGTTAAAGCCTTTTGGCCTACGTGGCCACACACACACACACACACACACACACACACACACACACACACAGAGAGAAAGGTCTATTCTAGGCATATACAGGCATATTCAATAGGCAATAGGCCATACAGGCATAAACAATTATACACAAACACATATATAACTACGCGCACACACACACACACACACACACACACACACACACACACACACACACACACACACACACACACACACAGAAATGCACAAACGTGTAAAAAAAAATTTGTAAATGTCTCAAAACGAGGAGAGAACACAGAATACAGAAGTGCATACATAAAACACTGCATAGCACACGGAGATTTTTACTGCCAGGCCATGCACACTTCCCTACACACATACGCTCTCTCTCACACACACACACACACATAAAGGGGGAAATTTTGCTGATATCAAATGTGTGTAAAAGAAAGATGGATAAGGCCAATGTGTAAGGCCAATGTGGAGGGAAATTAAAGAACAATGCGACAAGAGAGAGACAGAGCAACGTTGCACCCTGCTGGCATGTAGAGGAGAGTAAGCGGCAGCGTTCCAATATCTCCCGTGCTCCCTTCCTTTGGGAACTTCAGTCTGACCCAGACCCAGAGTTGTGTACATGGGCCGCAGCTGGAAATGTTTGTAGGTTTGGAAGGAGGCCCACAGTGTACCAAATGGCAGACCCCTGTTCTCATTACACTCACATAACACACACACACACACACACACACACACACACACACACACACACACACACACACAAACCTGCCTGTTTGGCATAGACCATGCACTCGGTCAAGTGCACACTCCTAACTGAGGTTATATGATGTGCAAGTACACTAGTTTTCAGTCTAACCCCTCACTGTGTCGTTTCCTCATAGAAAATGTGTCTGTGTTTGTCAGTCCCACCTCCCATCCCACCATCTCCTCATCCTCCCTCCCATGGACACCATCAGGTAACCCATCATAATCACCCTACTCTCTTCTCTTCTCTTCTTCTCTTCTCTTCTCTTCTTCTCTTCTCTTCTCTCTCTTCTCTTCTCTTCTCTTCTCTTCTCTCTTCTCTTCTTCTCTTCTCTCTTCTCTTCTTTCCATTCTCTTCTCTTTTCCCTTTTCTTCTTTCTTTATACTTCTATAATTTCTCATTCTCTTCTCTTCATTTCTCCTCTTCTTGCCTTATATTTCTCAATTTTTTCTTCTCCTATTTCTTTTTATTTATTCTCCTATTGTTCTCTTCTCATCTTCTTTTTTCTTTCTTTCTTTCTTTCTTTCTTTCTTTCTTTCTTTCTTTCTTTCTTTCTTTCTTTCTTTCTTTCTTTTTCCTTTGTTGATCATCTCTTTCTCATCTTTTCTTTCTCCTCTTTTCTCTTTCACTTCTTTTGTTTTCTCTATTCCTTGGTTTTCTTTTCTCTTCTCTTGTCTCACTCTTTCTCTTTGTATTTTTTTTTCTTTACTTTCTCCAGTCTTTTCTTTTCCTCTCTTTCTCTACTCATCTTCCTTGTACCTCATGAAAAATGCATGTATTCTAATATGAGCTGTTTAACACACACACACACACACACACACACACACACACACACACACACACACACACACACACAGAGAGAAACACACACACACACACACACACTCACACACACACACTCACGCACACACACACACACACACACACACACTGACACTGAATGCATAATCTGTTGTCTTCACTGCACTCTCAAGAAATAGCACTTATCTGTACTGTCTAGTCAGCTGTTTCTCTCCCTCTCCCTCTCCTTTCTTTGTGTGTGTGTGTGTGTGTGTGTGTGTGTGTGTGTACAATGAGAGGGAAAGAGAAGGTGAGACAAAGGGGAAAGAGGTCCTGAGAGGGCAGTTCTTTTAAATGAGACTGACTTAACATTACAGTGGTGTGTCACTTAGATTGTCCTTCAGTCAGGTTAGAATGGTGTTTACCGGCCTGAATGACTGCCCTAGGTGCACACACACACACACACACACACACACACACACACACACACACACACACACACACACACACACTGTTTCTCTTTTAAACACTTCCATGTTTGCCCAAGTATCAGAATAGTCATAGTGCATAGAAACACACACACACACACACACACACACACACACACACACACACACACAAACATTTTCCCAAGCATTCTTAAGCCACTATTTTCTTATAGATTTTTCCCCTTAATCTCCTTTTTGTTTACTGAACAGAGGGAATTGTAGGAAGCATGGCGTATTTTTTCCAGATTGAAAGAAAGTGTGTAGCTGCTGACTTTGAGGGATGTCTGTGTGTGTGTGTGTGTGTGTGTGTGTGTGTGTATGTGTGTGTGGGAAGTCTGTCCGCACCTGAGCTTTGAGCTGCCAGACCCTCAGCGGAGCCTCTGCTTAATTTTTTATCCCTTCTGAAATATTGCTCATTCCTTTTCTAATAAAATCTTACTTCTCCTCACCCTATCTGTCTTCCTTTCCCTTTTATTCTCTCACCCCCCCTCCCCTCACTCACTCACTCTTCCCCTCCCAGGTGCTCACGCTCACATTTCACATCCTTTTTGCATGAGCAATTGTCTTCCTTTTCTCATTGCTTTTCCGTCGTTTTCAGATTCACATGTCTTCGGTCTATCCTTTCTCTCTCTGTCAATCCGATCCGATCCCTTCATCACCTACTGCACTTCCATCACCATCCTCTCCTTTATTAAACAGAGGATTAAACATTTCAGTCTCGGCCCGCTTTTCTTCCTGTCAACCTTTAAACGTCTTTAAATATTTATCAGTGATGTCTAGTCCTATATGAAAGAAAACTGGCAGATGCACAGCATGGCAGAGCAGCCTGTCTTTTTGTTTCGCTCCTTTACTACGTCCCTGTTTGTGAATGAGTGTTTGAGTGAATGAATGAGGGAGTGTGTGTGTGTGTGTGTGTGTGTGTGTGTGTGTGTGTGTGTGTGTGTGTGTGTGTGTGTGTGTGTGTGTGTGTGTGTGTAGGAGGTGAGAGAGTGTTTGAGTGAATAAGTGAACGTGCATAAGAGTGAGTAAATTAATAAATGAGTGTGAGTAATGAATGAGTGGTTAGTGAGTAAGTGAATGTTATGTGATTGAATGTTTGAGTGAGTGATGTAAATTATTGAGGGGTTGAGTAAGTGAATGAATGAATGAGTGGTTAATGAGTGAGTGGATAAATGAATGAGTGAGTGAGTGAGTGAGCATTTGATGTAAATGAATGAGTGTTTTAGTTAGTGAATGAATGATTGACTGTGTGAGTGTGTGAGCGAGTGATGTAAATGAGTGAGTGAGTGAGTGAGTGAATGAGTAAATGAATGAGTAAATTAATAAATGGTTGAGTGTGTGTTTGCGTGACTGATGTAAATGTATGAGTGGTTGAGTAAATGAACGAGTGTGAGTGAATGAATGAGTGTGTGAGTGAATGAATAAGTGGTTAATGAGTGTGTGAGTAAATGAGTGAGTGAGTGAGTGAATAAATGAATGGTTAAGTGTGTGTTTAAGTGAGTGACGTAAATGAATGAGTGGTCGAGTGAATAAATGAATGATTGTGTGAGTGTGGGTTTAAGTAAGTAAGTATTTGAGAGAATTATTTATTGAGTGAGTAATTAATGTGTTTGAATGATTGGGTGAGTGAGAGAGTGAGTGAGTTTTTAGAGTGACTGTATGAGTATTTGCATAAATTCATGAGTGCGTAAATGTGAGCGAGTGAAAAAATAGCATTTGAGTAGGTGAGTAAATGAATACGTGAATAATTGAGTGTTTGAGTGATTGAGTAAATGAAGAAACTGGTTATGTGTCCTTTTACTACACTCACAGCTGGAATGTTGGAAAACATCTGTGTAATTATGTGTGTGTGTGTGTGTGTGTGTGTGTGTGTGTGTGTGTGTGTGTGTGTGTGGCAGACCCTGGAGCAGTGGTGGAAACTCATAGCGCCGTACAGTATCCAGTCATTGGAGGTGTTTTGGCTCTGCTGGTCTTCACCATCATCTGCGTGCTCATCGTAACCATCTGGTGCTCGGTCCGACAGAAAGGTAAGATTTGTATAAACTTACAAATACATATTCAAATGTGATTAATTAAAATAGCATGCTGTGATTTTCAACTTTAAAATAAAACTCACAGTGTGCACCTATTTTGTAGGCATCATTTATATTTTAATCATGGATTGATGGATTCTTTCAAACATAGCTTGAACTCTTAAGGTGCTGAAAAAAAAGTGTGTTTGAATGAGTGAGTGAAAATGTGAATGAATGAGTGAGTATGTGAATAAGTGAGCATGTGAATAATAGAGTAAGTCATTGTGAATGGATGAGCATGGGAATAAATGAGTGAGTGAATGAGTAAGTGTGTAAATTAATGAGCATGTGAATGAGTGAGCAAGTGAGTGAATTAATAAGTGGTTAGGAAAGTGAAAATGAGTGAGTGAGTGAGTAAGTAAACGAGGGAATGAGAGAGTGTGTGAATGAGTGAGTGAGCGTGTGAATGAATGAGTGAGTGTGTGAATATGTGAGCATGTGAATGAGTGAGTGAGCGTGTGAATGAATGAGTGAGTGTGTGAATATGTGAGCATGTGAATGAGTGAGTGGCGTGTGAATGAATGAGTGAGTGTGTGAATATGTGAGCATGTGAATGAGTGAGTGGCGTGTGAATGAATGAGTGAGTGTGTGAATATGTGAGCATGTGAATGAGTGAGTGAGTGAGCGTGTGAATGAATGAGTGAGTGTGTGAATATGTGAGCATGTGAATGAGTGAGTGAGCGTGTGGATGAATGAGTGAGTGTGTGAATATGTGAGCATGTGAATGAGTGAGTATGCATGTGAATGAATAAATAAATGAATGAATGAGTGTGTGAAAAGTGAGAATGTGAATGAGTGGGTGAATTAATGAGTGGTAAGGACAGTAAGAATGAGTGAGTGAGTAAGTAAGTGAGTAAGCAAGTAAATGAGTGAGCATGTGAATGAGTGAGTATGCATGTGAATGAATAAGTGAGTGAGTGTGTGAATAAGTAAGAATGGGAATGAATGATTGAGCATGTGAATGAGTGAGTGAATTAATGAGTGGTTAGGAAAGCGAGAATAAACGAGCGAGTAAATGAGTGAGTGAGTAAATTAGTAAGCAGGTGAATGAGTGACTGAATGAGTGAGTAAGTGTGAATGAGTGAGTGAACATGTGAATGAATGAGTGAGTGAGCGTGAATGAATGAGTGTGTGAGTGAATGAATGAGTGTGAGTGAATGAATGAGTGAGCATGTGAATGAGTGAGTGAGCGTGTGAATGAATGAGTGAGTGAGCGTGTGAATGAATGAGTGAGCATGTGAATGAGTGAGTGTGTGAATATGTGAGCATGTGAATGAGTGAGTGGCGTGTGAATGAATGAGTGAGTGTGTGAATATGTGAGCATGTGAATGAGTGAGTGGCGTGTGAATGAATGAGTGAGTGTGTGAATATGTGAGCATGTGAATGAGTGAGTGGCGTGTGAATGAATGAGTGAGTGTGTGAATATGTGAGCATGTGAATGAGTGAGTGAGCGTGTGAATGAATGAGTGAGTGTGTGAATATGTGAGCATGTGAATGAGTGAGTGAGCGTGTGGATGAATGAGTGAGTGTGTGAATATGTGAGCATGTGAATGAGTGAGTATGCATGTGAATGAATAAATAAATGAATGAATGAGTGTGTGAAAAGTGAGAATGTGAATGAGTGGGTGAATTAATGAGTGGTAAGGACAGTAAGAATGAGTGAGTGAGTAAGTAAGTGAGTAAGCAAGTAAATGAGTGAGCATGTGAATGAGTGAGTATGCATGTGAATGAATAAGTGAGTGAGTGTGTGAATAAGTAAGAATGGGAATGAATGATTGAGCATGTGAATGAGTGAGTGAATTAATGAGTGGTTAGGAAAGCGAGAATAAACGAGCGAGTAAATGAGTGAGTGAGTAAATTAGTAAGCAGGTGAATGAGTGACTGAATGAGTGAGTAAGTGTGAATGAGTGAGTGAACATGTGAATGAATGAGGTAGGGAGAGTGTGTATGAGTGAGTGGTTAGTGAGTGAGTGTTTGTGTAAATGATTGAGTAAGTGAATGTATGAGTAAATAAATGAGTGAATTATCGATTGGGTTTTTAAGTCAATCAATAAATGAATGAGTGAGCGAGTGAATGAGTGAGTGATTAGGAAAGTGAGAATGAGTGAGTGATGAGGATAAAAGAATACTGCCACTGCCAGTCTGTGATATACAGAGACAAAATGAAGTGTTTTATGGGCCTTTTAGGCCACTAGATCAGTCCTGGTGTGTAATATAATACATTACTCTCTCCCAGGCTTCCCCTAAGAGCTGCTCGCCACTTCAATCATGCCCCATGTGCCGAGGAAGATAACACCTGCTAACACTTCCTTCTGAGATCTGTACAGCCCACCTGTCAGTCAAACTCGCACGCAATCTAGCCACCTATCACTCGGGAGTCAAAGCACTTCGTTATCATCCTTTTTTTTTTTCAAACCTCTGCTTGTCCGATGTAATCAAGCTGTAGTGAGAAATCAGACACCTCCTGTCTGGGGCACATCTTTAAACTTAAATTGAATAAAAAAAAAAAAAAAACATCCAATCTAATGACCTCATTGAAAAAAATAAAAGCAACTGCACAAGATCGATAGTTTTAATTAAGCCGCTGTGTGGATTTTAGTGTGTATGTGGAAAAATTTAAAAAAGGAAGTCAGGAAGTTTTGTTAACCAGCCATCATTTTTTCAATCGTATTCATTCTGAAGTAATTGGTAGTCGCTGCTTTTGTGTGTGTATGTGTCCTTTTCACAGTAATAAGCCCCAGAGCAAGAGGGATCTGATGCTGGGCTTCTACAGGTCAATCAGTTAAAGCTGTCAGGTGATGGAGAAGCCTTCATTACAGCCTGCTCAACATGTTCCCTTGCCAGACTGGAATGAGAAGTGATTTCTTTTCTTGTGATTTGCGGCGGAGCTCGGGCCCCGCGCCAAATCGACAATTAAATCTGACTGACTTTGAATTTATTATGGAAAAATGGAATAGGGGAAGAAAGGAAGCCGCCATTTTAAATCAGGACAAGTTGCTAATGTGTCTCGAGGGCGATTGGCGTTAATGGATGTGTATTTGGACAATAAGGATTAAGAACGAGCCGATCCTATTTCCTCGTTTCCGAAAAACGAAGGTCAAATCTTTTAGTATCGACGAGTCTCTGATGCCAGATACTGATCCGGTCTGAGCATCCTGACAGCAGGCGTTATGTTTATTGAGGAATTTGACGGCAGCTGGTTTTGCGGCCGTGCCCCAGTGTCATCGTGTTACTTGATGACTTCGAACTTTTTTCTGATCACAAAAGTTGGACACTATATGGACACAAAGTATTGGAACACTTGACTTTTCCAACCATATGTCATTTCTCCCCAAACTGTTACCACAAGGTTGGAAGCACACAATGGTATACGATGTCTTCGAATGCCATAGCATTAAATTCTCCTTTCGCTTCAACTGGGAGACCCAAACCTGTTCCAGCATGACACTGCCCCTGTGCACAAAGACACCTCCATGAACATATGATTTGGAGGTCTGGGGTGCAATCAGGGTTCCAATTCATCCCAATGGTGTTTAATATGGTTAAAGTCAGAGCTCTATAGCAAGATCAAGATCTTCCACTTCAAACGATGTAAACTAGGGATGAAGCATAAAAGTTAACGATGTGATGCACCGATTTTTAAAAAGTGAGCATGAGATCTTTAAAAATCTTTATTTATGTACAATTATTAGAAAATGCGCTACACATTTTTTTTATTTAGAAAGTGACAAATAATTTGTGACCTATATTTTCACACCACAACAGAGACCAACGCGAGTCCTGAGTGTCACATAGAATACAGATTAACATGGCAGAGGTAGAGCTGTATCTTCCTGGAGACAAAAGAAATGTTTTATTTCATCTTTTTCTTGCACTACACAGTTTGTGAAAGGGGCCATGTGGCACTTTGGTAAATTGGTAAACTATCTGTACATCTGTACCATAATAAAGTGATGTTAAGGTTTTCGTTGGTTTCGTAGTGATGAGGATGGACAGGATCAGAAATGAGTTTATTAGAGGGACAGCGCATGTAGGATGTTTTGGAGACAAGGTGAGGGAGGCGAGAT
>NC_060887.1:11992962-12140462 GCF_014805685.1 Silurus meridionalis
ACTAGAAAGTTTGCCGAATAACATATTTAATGGACCAAAAAAATAAATATTGATATTTCCACTTTATAAATATCTGACTATTTGAATGCCATTTACTGATATTCGCTTCATTATTGGTCCAGGTCAGAGTGGTGCTGGTAATAACTGGGCTAAAGGCCACTACACAGAGGGAGCAGAGTTGGTGGATTCTGTTCTAGATGTGGTGCGTAAGGAGTCCGAGAGCTGCGATTGCCTCCAGGGCTTCCAGCTCACCCACTCTCTGGGCGGCGGCACTGGCTCTGGTATGGGAACCCTGCTTATCAGCAAGATCCGTGAGGAGTATCCCGACCGCATTATGAACACCTTCAGCGTGGTGCCTTCTCCTAAAGTGTCCGACACCGTGGTGGAGCCCTACAATGCCACGCTGTCCGTCCATCAGCTGGTGGAAAACACAGACGAGACCTACTGCATTGACAACGAAGCTCTGTACGACATCTGCTTCCGCACCCTGAAACTAACCACTCCCACTTACGGCGACCTGAACCACCTCGTCTCTGCTACCATGAGCGGTGTCACTACGTGCCTGCGTTTCCCCGGGCAGCTCAATGCCGACCTGCGCAAGCTGGCCGTCAACATGGTACCCTTCCCACGTCTGCATTTCTTTATGCCTGGTTTCGCACCTCTGACCAGCAGGGGGAGCCAACAGTATCGCGCACTCACTGTGCCCGAGCTCACACAGCAGGTATTCGACGCTAAGAACATGATGGCTGCCTGTGACCCACGCCACGGTCGTTACCTGACCGTCGCCGCCGTGTTCCGTGGCCGCATGTCCATGAAGGAGGTTGACGAACAGATGCTCAACGTGCAGAACAAGAACAGCAGCTACTTCGTCGAATGGATCCCCAACAACGTCAAGACTGCCGTTTGTGACATCCCACCACGCGGGCTCAAGATGGCTGTCACCTTTATCGGTAACAGCACCGCCATCCAAGAGCTGTTCAAGCGCATCTCCGAGCAGTTTACCGCCATGTTCCGACGCAAGGCCTTCCTGCACTGGTACACCGGAGAGGGCATGGATGAGATGGAGTTCACCGAGGCCGAGAGCAACATGAACGACCTGGTATCTGAGTATCAGCAATACCAGGACGCTACTGCTGAAGAAGAGGGCGAGTTTGAGGAGGAGGGCGATGAGGTTGCGTAATAAGTAAAGCAGAGGCGATCGAGAGAGGGCTGGGGAACGGGAGCAGGATTCGAAAGGGAGTAGTGGTATTTTAAAAGCGGGAGAAAAATGTAGCACAGCACATGCGGAATTAACCGTACGTGTCTTGAAGTTAAAGTTAGCACTAGACAAATGGGGCCAAAACAACCAGAGGAGTCTTGAACAAATGTTCTTGAGCACAGAATAAAAACAATAGTAGTAACAGTTATTCATTGCGATTTTTTTCCTTTACCTTAACAATGTCACATCAGGAAAAGGCATGATGTAGTCTAGTCTCTCTTGCCTACATTAAGTTTGATCCGACCTTAGAAGAGATTTTTTGGTGCTAAAATAACTTGATAATGGTTTAAAACCTAGGTTTTGGAAAGCGGCCATATTGATTGGCAGAGCTGTATAAGCTGGATAACACTAAATAAACTATACACGCATCTAAACGGTGAAGCTGTGATAGAGCCTGGGGGAAGGATCCTTAATGGTGGTATGAGTGTTCAGATGCATCATTCATTTTCTTTATCCTTTTTTTTTCCTCTTTTATTTTAAACTGTTTTAACACATGTGAAATGTGAAAACCCCGAAACAGATTGAGGTCCGAAAGATTCTTAAAGTGTTTGTGTATTCCTCCTAGCGTGAGCGGTGCACTACAATGGGACGACTTTGCACAATGATGCCACTTCAAAATGTCCTTATACACAGTATTCAGTCAAATGGTTTACAAAGAGAGGAACAGGGTTTTATGGAATGATGGAAAGGAAAATCAGAAGTGCAGGAACAAAGGGTGAGATTCAAACCCGAGAGCGATGTTTAGTCTCCCTGCCTGGACGCCAGCCAACGTCTGCAGAGGGGAAGCCTGGACACCATGGGTGGTACAAGAATTTAGAACGGATCACGTGAGAACACTTGAACTTAAAAAAAGACCGATTTTAGAACATTAATAAGAAGGAACTTTTTTTGCCATAAATCTAAAGAACGTGCGTCCTGTATCTGAGCCCAAAGCTTTTCAATTTGTTTTTGGCATGTTTTTGTTTCTTTTTTTCATCAGGAAGTTTTAAGAATGTCTTTTACATTTTTATACTTCGATTTCCTAATGGAAGGACCTGAGCCTCTGGGAAAAAAAACAATAAAATAAACATAAAATGCTGTCGACTTTTTGACTGCTTCTTTCACATATAGTTCTTTAAGACAAATACTTGGCAAGACAACATTCTATAGCTTATAAATTACATATATTTGTATAGTTATTATATTTATATAGTAAAATATATTAAGACACTGTATTATAGCGGCCATTTTGTATTAGACACTGTATGATAGCGGCCATGTTGTATTAGTCAGCGTATGGTAGCGGCCATGTTGTATTAGACACTGTATTATAGCGGTCATGTTGTATTAGACACTATTATAGCGGCTATTTTGCATTAGACACTATTATAGCGGCCATGTTATATTGGACACTTCATTATGGTGGCCATTTTCTATTAGACACTGTCTTATAGAGGCCATGTTGTACTAGTCAGCGTATGATAGTGGCCATGTTGTATTAGTCAGTGTATGGTAGCGGCCATATTGTATTAGACACTGTATTATAGCGGTCATGTTGTATTAGACACTATGATAGCGGCTATTTTGCATTAGACACTATTATAGCGGCCATGTTATATTGGACACTTCATGATGGTGGCCATTTTCTATTAGACACTGTCTTATAGCGGCCATGTTGTACTAGTCAGCGTATGATAGTGGCCATGTTGTATTAGACACTGTATTATAGTGACAATTTTTGTATTAGTCAATGTATTATAGTGCCCATGTTTTATTAGACACTTTTATAGTGGCCATTTTATATTAGACACTGTATTATAGCAGCCATGTTGTATTATACAATTGCAGACATGTTGTATTTGACATTGCATTTTAGCGGCCATGTTTAATTAGACACTATTATTGCAGCCATGTTTTCCAGTGGGGAAATTTCTGTTTTACAGCAGCACAGAAAAGGAAATATAATACAGTATATACAACACAATGTATAAATAAAAAAGAAAAAAAAGAGACCACGAATATTGAAACTTATTTCACTTAGTTATTATTGCACGGTTTTAAATTATTATTATTGTTTCAGTAAAGCCAATGGCTTTACTGTACTGTACTATAAATAGTACTATAATATATAATATAAATAATAAATATAAATAATAATATAAATAATAATAATATACATTTCTATAATAATGTACACACACACACACACACACACACACACACACACACACACACACACACACACACTGCACTGCCCATGCCCATGCCCATTGAGTGAAAACGCGGGGAAATGTATACAAAACATGGCGTCCGCTACAGAACATCCAATCAAAAATCATTATCTTTTGAGCGACAGTTTCTTATCCAATCAGCTTTAGGCAGCATCTATGTTGACCAATGGGCGGGCGTATTTACTTTTAAGGCGTAGCTTACATTTCCGGAAGTTTTCCCTCACTGCTGCAACTACGTGGTAATGTATATGATTGTCATTTATGTTAACCAAATACATGATCAAAGGCAAACTACCGCATGGTAGCAGAATATGTCGTAACATTGTGGCATGTTTTCACGTCTTTCATGGTTTAATTTAAAAAGTCGAAATGGCCAGAAACTAGGCCAGATCAACCTTCTCGAGATGTTTCTTGACCTCCCTGGCCTGCTCAGGGTGCTTAGAGATCAGGGCTGAGCTTTGAGGCTTGAATTTGCAGCTGCAGATGTAGATCCTGCAAAAGGGTTTCACACAAATATCTCTGATCTCTGTCTCCTCTGCAGGACTGCATGGACGCCACCCAGCAGATCGAGGACTCCTTCTTCGGAGAGGAGGATAACTCTGATCATGAGCATGACCTGGAAGAAGGAAAAAGGCAAAGAAAGCCATTGGCTTTACTGAAAGTTTTAAAAAACAACCACGTTCCAGAGACAGGTGAGTAAAAACATACTCACGCCTCAAAGACCTACAAAGACACACACACACACCCCTATCTATCTGTGTGTGTGTGTGTGTGTGTGTGTGTGTGTTTTAAATATTCCATGATAGATAACACTCCAGCCGACTTGTTCTCTGAGTAACACTTACAGAGCTTCGATGTGTGTTTCAGCTCATTGTTATTGTTGTATGGTGGAATGGTAATCATGTTGGTTCAGTATTCATTTCACCTGAAATAAGTCTTGTGTGTTTCTTTTCTATATGCAACAAACACACAAGCCTTGGACAGTAATTTGCCTGGAGGAATGTTCTTTGGACAGATGAGTCCAAATATGACATTAGTGGCACTAACAGAAGAACTTGTGTAAGATGAAGAACTTCATGAGGTGAAAGCTTAATGGTTTGGAGCAGAAAAAGTTGGAGACTTTCTGTGTGCAAATACTAAACTAACACGGCTTCCATTCTATACTTCAACATCATGCAATTCTGTCTGGACTGCGTCTTATTTAAACCAACTTCATCATACAACAAGACTATGACCTGAAGCGTATGTCTAAGATCTGTAAGCGTTATTTAGAGAGCAAACACTCGGCTGGACTGTTATCTATCATGGAACACCCTGCCCAGTCACTGCACCGAAAATCCTATTGACCTGCTCTGGGATGAAATGGATCACAAGGTCAAAAAGAAATCTTTAACTAGTGAAGAACATCTGTGACAAGTTTTCCAAGAGGCAAGGCAAAGTATTTCAGCTTAAATTGTTGGAGATATTAACTGGTTGCTGATTATTCATGCTAATTTAAATTGGCATTTGCATCTGGTCTTCATGCTAATTGAAAATTTTAAAACTTTGACCAAACAAAAACATAAATGTACAGATGTTCAACTTTATTTTCATTGAAAGTTTTCTGGTCAAATTACATTTTCATACATCTCTTAAAAAAAACCCTATAAAAGTCTTTTGTAGTTTACAAACAGATGAGACAAATTAGTTTGTCATCATGCATTTCCCGCTCCGGTGCAGAGGCAGGTGTCTCTTCAGCCGCATGGCAGTTAAAACAGTCAGACAGCATAAATGTCTTCAAACCCCATCACGCTCATGAGCGACTGAAAATCCCGTCTGAATTCCATGTCCTGTATTTAATGTTCCCATTTTTTCTGACTGCTTTATCTTAATTTTCCCTACTACCTCAAATCCACTTGATCCCCTCATCACCATATACAAAGATTGTGTGTTTTGCTATTGTATTGTAAAGAAATGTTTGTCAGTTACTGTATGTATATTGTGAGATACCATATACCAAATTATCTAGTGCATTATTCAATTCAGTTCAGTTTTATTAGCATTTATCCCTGATGGGTGAGCCAGAGATGATAGGTTGAGGTAAAACTCCCTGAGATCATATTAATGAGAAACCTTGTGACTCTTGGATGTCCATATCCTTATACACTGATATATCATATAATGCAATGTTTAAATTGAATCACCATGTTATATATTGTAGTTCAAATTTCTTTCTCCATCATTTATCCACAGAGGTGCCTCTCTACCAAGGAGAGAATGTTTTAGGAAGAGATCCTACATCGTGCTCTGTGCCGATCGAAGCCCGTTCCATATCCAGCCGTCATGCCGTCATCTCCGTTTCCACGTTCGGTGCTAACGACCCTCGTGGTCACAATGAAGCTACAGAAGCCCTGCTGTGGGACCTGGGCAGCTTAAACGGCACCAGGAAGGGTCGGCTTAAACTGACCCCACACGTACGCTATGCGCTGACTGAAGGAGACGGCGTGGTGCTCGCCGATCTGCCCTGCCAGTACGTCGTCTTAAACAACGCAGAAAGGAGCACGGTTACGTCCGCAGCTGACGGAGGGAGAGGGAAAGCGAAGGGTCAGACGTCCGGTTGCAGCGGCTCCAAAGGAGTGGAGAACGGTTCGAAGAAGAATAATGCGCTACCTCCTGTTCCAGTGTGGCCTGTTGAAGCGAAAAGTCCGTCGTCGACGACCCCTAAGAAGCCAGAGAGGACCCTGGTGCCTGAGTCGGAATCAGATTCTGATGGCGAGAAGCATACAAGAAGAGACAGGAGGAGGATTGTGGGTGGGTGACGAGAATAGCAAACAGGCATACCGTACTGTATTCACACAAGCATTCGTGATTCTCTCTCTCTCTCTCTTCCCCTTTGTCATTTTTAGACTCCGACTCTGCGTCTTCTGATTTTTCCAGCCCAACATGTTCGACATTCCTGACTCCAGCAAACAAAGTCATTCCAGAGAGGTAAACAGCACGTCAAACACTCAGATGTTCTCCTAATGTGCTGTATGTACAGGTTTGCCAGTCAGCTTGCCACTGACATGGACATGTTGCATTGGATTCCCTTCTTCGTCGTCGTCGTCGTCTTCTTTCGGCTGCTCCTGTTAGTGGACACCGCAGCGGATTATCCCTGTCTATACCACCCTGTCCTCTTTCAAACCAACCACCTGCATGTCTTTCCTCACCACATCTATAAACCTCCTCTTTGGCTTTCCTTCTTCTTTTTCTCCATCATACCTGTACGGTCCTTCTAATAAACTCATTCCTTGTCAATCTGAAAATCGCAGGATCTTAAGCTCCAGCTCTGCCACCTGTCTTCTCGCCAGTGCCACTGTCTTTAAAACATACAACACAGCAGGTCTTATAAACTTCCTTATTTTTTTCTCCCCACAGTGAAGATGAGAGCTCCATTACTCCATCCCCAGCACTGCAGGGGAGACTTGTAAAGACTGAGAACGACCCTGAAGTCTCTGCAGACTCCTCGAAACCTGACCCGCTCCTCTTCAACATAGACAGCGATTCGGACGTTGAGGACGAAGACGTTGAAGCGGCAAAAGTGACGCCGGGAACCGAGGCTGCTCCCCCATCTGGAGCGGGCGCTAAAAATCCTGTCGGTCTGCACATGGACAGCGACACCGATGTAGAGGAGGACTTAATGGAAAAAGACAAAAAGGATCCCAATGTTTTGGCGGCACCCGTGAAACAGGACTCTGTAAATCCGGCCGCACTGAACATGGACAGCGATACCGACGTAGAGGAGGACGAGCTGGTTAAAACAGACACCACGGAGAAGAAAGAAACTGCGAGTTCTGGCCAGTTCCACTTAGAGAGCGACACCGACGTAGAGGAGGACGTAATGGAAAAAGACAAAAAGGATCCCAATGTTTTGGCGGCACCCGTGAAACAGGACTCTGTAAATCCGGCCGCACTGAACATGGACAGCGATACCGACGTAGAGGAGGACGAGCCGGTTAAAACAGACACCACGGAGAAGAAAGAAACTGCGGTTCTGGCCAGTTCCACTTAGAGAGCGACACCGGCGTAGAGGAGGACGTAATGGAAAAAGACAAAAACGATCCCAAAATTTTGGAGGCACCCGTGGTACAGGACTCGGTAAATCCGGCTGCACTGAACATGGACAGCGATACCGACATAGAGGAGGACGAGCCGGTTAAAACAGACACCATTGACAAGAAAAAAACTGCCAATTCTGGCCAGTTCCACTTAGAGAGCGACACCGATGTAGAGGACGAGGATGTCCCTCATATCCAAGATTCCCGACCCAAACTGAGTCACGTGGCGGAGCTCAACATGAACAGCGACACTGATGTAGAAGAAGAGGAGGTTAAAGGGACAGGAAAAGCTAAGGAGCCACCATTAGACGACATGACAGATGGCAAAGACGGCAGAATTTTAGGTCATCAGTCAGACAGCGATACAGATGTGGAGGATGATGTCACTGAGATCAGAACTCCTGCTGCAGCCAAGGAAACAGGAAGCTCTCAGACACGTTCAGATATCCAGAACGCTAGTGAACGCAGCACAGACGCACGACACGAGAGTCCTGTTCAAGCCCAGCATCCTGCTGAAACAGTGCAGGAGGAGTTCAGACTGGACAGCGACACAGACGTGGAGGAGGATGAAGAGAAGACCGAGGAGAAAGAACAGAAGTCAGCAACAGAAGCTGCAGTCGTACACATTGTCCATTCGTCTACACCAAGAGGAGCAGGTGCATTTATTTTACTTATATTAAAATATAGAATTTGTGTAAAAAAAGTAAAAATTAAATAATAATCAAAAAAATTGTAAATGTATTGCTGTTTGTGCGCTTTGATGCACGCTTTGGCAGTACAATATAATAAAAAATGGGGTGATGGGGTCCGAAAAAGATGCTGATACCTGTAAGTGGATTCTTTTTGGCAACCGCACATCCCGTAGTGTGTTATTGCTTTTACACCACAGCGGTTTGCCTCAAAATGTACATGTGAACATTTTATGCTTTTTTTTAAATGTAAAATTTACATTACACCCCCCCCCCCAAAAAAAAAACACATCTTGAGACACTGGACATCGCAAATTCCTCTCACACTTGCTAAAGACTCTCTCTCGTGGTGGAAAACCTACTGATTCCTGTGACACCTTCAAATCTTAATACCAAGCATTACAAGTTTTTTTTTTTTCTTTCATTCGGTAAAATGAGCGTTTCTTATTAGTCTTTGAATATGTGGAACATCCACTATATTGTACAGCCCTGTAAATAAGCTACTATAAACTACTATATGTGTAATGTTTGTGTGTTTGTGTGTCTTTTACAGGCTTGTCTGAGGAGATGGAAATGGAAGCATTCCTCAGTCCAACTCAGCTGTTCAAACGTGAGAGCTAATACGTCTGATCGAGGCCAAGTGTCTTGTAATCCGATCACTCTGACATCTTGTAGAGGGAATGGATGTAGCCACGTGTCATTTCCTGTGTGTTTTTCCGCAAATCGAAAGACTATCGAGTCACTAGGGTTCCGATATTTATGAGGCAGTTTTTCCATTTTTTTTTTTTTTCAAACTATTTTTCAGATTAACACTGCAACGTTAGTGGGCTTTTTGTTTGTGAATTGGTCTACTCATTTATGTTTAAGAATACGACATCATTTTGGCACCATACATCCACTATATAGATCAAAGTATGTGGAAATTGATTATTGCAGTTGAAAGCACACATTTGTATAGAAATGAAAGGAACTTGATTGGGGCTGAACTGGAACACCGATTACGCCTGGACATCACGCAGCAAACAAATCCCTTCAGACACCTTCCAAAATCTAGTGTATAGATGTTCCAGGAGATCGGTGGTTGTCAGGGTTTGCTTTTCATCTAGCGATTCAACACTGGAAGATGCCATCCAATTTTTTCGAGGCTTTCACCTTGGTCAATTCATTAACACTTTCCAGGCTGGGGGTGTGTGTGTTTTTATGTAAGATCTCTCTATACTCTGTCCCCTTCTTAACGCCATTCTCTTTTTTTTTTTTTCTCTCTCACTCTAGGGCCGGTTCTCCCCTCTCTGCTTCACCCGTCCGTCTCTCCTGGAGCGCTCGGTCACAGTGATGATGAATTTGCTGTGGCTGAAACTCAGTCCTTTGTGTGTGATGCTGCTCAAGCTGACGCTACTCTCGACGAGACGCCGCCGTCGCCGGTTAGTGTGGAATCGCGGCGCTCAGACGGAGCCTCGTCCTTCCAGCTGGGCCTATCAGACAGCAGCCATCAACTGCCAGAAGCTCGAGAGCATAACCGGGAACCTGCAGAGGACGACTGGCAGCTGCAGGCAACTCAGTTATACGGTAACTAAATCCATCATGGCATTTTCTTTGAATAGGAAACAGTAATAAAGCCAGAATTTTTCAGAATTTCTTTCTTCACATTTAACATTCACATAAAGCAGTTTGTGTTTTTACATTGAAATTGCAGAGACCTGCAGATAAACATGCAAATATATGTACAAAGAATTAATCAATCAGTGTAGAGCGTGGATGCATTTTTCAGCTTATTGCCATGTTTTATGGTGAGTTTTTCTTTTTTTTTTCCAATTAGCTGCAGTCCAGACAGAATTGGATGGTGTTGAAGTATAGAATGGTGGCCATGTTGGTTCCTTTCACCTGTAATTAATCTCCAACCATCCCTGCTCCAAAACAACCCCAAACCATTAAGCTTCCACTTCTATGTTTGACTGTGGGTGTGAGGAAGTCTAACATCTTCTCTCCTGTTCCTACGTCTTACATACGTTTTTCTGTCACATTCGGACTCATCTGTCCACAGAACTTTCTTTGTTAACTGTTCAATCCTTGTGTATTTTCACCTTTTAACTAGTTTGTTGCGTATAAACACAAGAAACATGCATTTGCCTCAAAAAAACAAAAGACTGTGTTTCCAAATTTCTGACAGACTCTGTAGCAACTACGAATTCTCATTACATGATAAAGCAAACAGTGTTGATATTATCTTTCATGTATTACAGCGATGAAAAATTCAGAAGACAGTACTAAAGCTGGGCAAACGCAGCCGGATCTGGATGCTACGCAGGCTTACACCGATGTGACGGAAATAGATGAGGAGGAAGATGTTGGAAAAAAAGAGGGAAAAGGAGAACAAGACACTCATACTGCTGAAAAAGTGCTCATCAAACACAGCGCGTGGAAAGACGAGAACAGTGACGTCGTCGTTAGTGAACCGGAAAAAACGACGGAAGAGGATGAAGAGATGCGAGTGGATTCGCATCTCTCCACTGCAGACACTCTGCTGATCGTCAGGAGCCCGAGGCAGGAGGAGCAGACTCAAGCCGGCGTCTTCCTCGCAGCCCAAAGTAAAAAAGAACAGGAGGAGACAGAGACTGTGGAACATGGGAGCAGGGATAAGGAGCTGCAAGAGACAGAGAAGGCTCGAAATGAAAGTGCGGAGCTGAAGAATGATGAAGGGCAAGCGAAGAAAGAGAAGAGTGAAGTAATTAGAGTTGGACCAGAAGAGGAGCCTCTCCAGATTGATGATCTCGCTCAGGTTGCTGTTGCCGGAACGCTGCCTATGAGTGAGGAAGAAGATGAAGAGGATGAGGAGCAACCGATTGAAACAAGCTCAAACAGAGGAACCCATTCTGCTAAGGTTGACCTCGCTTATGTTGCTGTTGCTGAAACGCTGCCTATGTGTGAGGATGAAGATGGAGAGGATGAAGAGCAACCGATTGAAACAAGCTCAAACAGAGGAACCCATTCTGCTAAGGTTGACCTCGCTTATGTTGCTGTTGCTGAAACGCTGCCTATGTGTGAGGAAGAAGATGGAGAGGAGCTGATTGAACCTAGCTCTAAAAGACCAAAGCAGCCTGCTAAGGTTGAATCAACACAACCTCTTGAGCTTGATGATCTCACTCATGTTGCTGTTGCCAAAACGCTTCCTATGTGTGAGGTAGAAGAGGGAAAGGACGAAGAGCAGCTGGCTGAACCGAGCTCCAGCAGACCAATGCAGCCTGCTGAGGTTGAATCAACACAGCCTCTTGAGCTTGAAGATCTCACTCATGTTGCTACAGCCGAAACACTGCCTATGTGTAAGGAAGAAGAGCAGATTAAACCTAGCAGACGCCCTGGCAGGAGGAGACCGCCTGCTGGTGCTGTGCCAAAACAGAGCATCAAGTCTGATCAGGAGGATAAAGAGGGGCAAGAGGGAGACCAAAAGAGTGAAGCAACATTTACTAGGAGGTCCAGTATGAGGAGAATCGGTGCGAAGGCGAAGCCGGTTGAGTCGCGCACTACCATTCCTGAAACCCTACCGATGAATGAAGAAGAGGAGGAACAGGAGGAAAAGGGACTGAGTGAAACCAAACCCGGTAGAAAATCTAGCCGAAGAAGAACGACCTCTAAACCTGAGTCTACACAACCTCTCAAGCCTGAAACTGTGAAGATGGATGAAGAAGAGGGCGAGCAAGACTCTAAAAGGTGCCTGAGAGGAAAAGGAAGAGCAGCATCTGGAAAGGGTAAACCCGTTGGGAAGAAGGGAAAGCGAGAGAAAGGAGAGCAAGATTCAGGCAGTGAAGCGGAGGAGGACAGAGGGAATAAAGGAAGACGACGAAAGGATCTGAGGCAGAAATCTAAAGATGATGACGAGGCCAGAATCACAGAAAGCGAAGAAATCGAACATTTAAAAAGGCAAGAGGAAGAGGAGGAAAGAAAGATACTGCAGAGGAAGAAGGAGGAAGAGGAAGCTAGAGAGAGGGAGGAAAGAGAAGAGAGCATGAGACTGGAGAAGGAAAGGGAGGAGAGAGAAGAACGTGAAAAGAGGGAGCAGGAGAAAAGGATAGATTGAAAAAGAGAGAATAGAGAGGAGAAGAAGGAAGAGGAAGAGATAAAAGCAAGGGAGGAGAAGGAAAGGGTCGAAAGGAGAAGCAGCTGGAAAAGGAAAGGAGAGAGCAAGAAGAGAAAGAAAGGCAGGAACAAGAGAGGATGGAAAGAGAAAAATGGAAAGGGAAGAAAAGAAAAGCTAGAAAAGAAAAGAGAGAAAGACAAGCGCTTGAGGAAGAGCTTGAAAGAGAACGGAAAAACGAGAAGAAGAGAGGATCGCGAGAGAAAAAGGGAGAGTGAAGAGAGAACAGCAAGAGAAAGAAATGAGGGAAGAGAAGGAAAAACAGGAAAAGGAAATGGAACAGAGGAAGAAGGAAAAGAGAGCAAAGACAATGAGAAGGGTATGGAAAAAGAAGAGGGACAAGCACCAGGAAAACGGAAAACATGGCTAGGAAGAAAGGGGAAAAAAAGCATAAAAGGGGAGGAGCAAAAATTAGAAGAAGGAACTGAGGAAAGAGTGGAGACTGATCAAGATTTCAGTGAGAAACAAAAACAAGAAGATAAAACAGTGAGCGGTAAAAAGCGAGAGGATGAACAACCCGAGAGTGACGCAAAACCCAGACGAGGCCGACGCACCACCAGAAAATCTGTTGCGCCCCCTGCTGACGTGGAGGACGAAGGCGGTCCGGCTAAAAGAACTCGTTCGCGCTCTAACTCCTCAAACTCTGTCTGCTCGGAGCAGTCCACTCAGGATAGCCTGAGCGAAGGAAGAAAAAGATGGGGAAGGAGAAAAACTGCTGAAGAGGTGAATGAGAAAAGCAGTGTATCAGGCAGAAGAACATGCACAGCGCCCTCTAGAGAGAGGGAGGACACAAAACAGGCTGCTCGTTCTCGCTCCAACTCCAGGAGCTCCGAACGATCCAGCAGCAGCGTAGGCACTCGGAGCCAAGGCAGAGGAGGGAAAAGGAGGAAAACTTTAAAAGCTGAGGAGCAGGAAGGAAAGGAGGTGGAAGTGGGAAAACAGTCAGCAGCTGTAGGGAGAGGAAGAGGACGTGGAAGAGCACGAGGTGGGAAACATCCCGGTCCAAATGTCATAAAAGCGGAGACTGCTGGTGAGCTCGAGGAGCCTAAACCCGAGGTCCCAGCCGTTTCCAAGGACAGTGTTACGAGCCCGAGCAGCAGCAGGGGGCGTAAAAGAGGTACTGATGTTTTAGTGCTGACGCCAGAAACTCCTCAGCCGACTCCTAAAACCCCTAGGCGCTCTATAACCGGACCGACACACAAGGTAGAGGAAGTCACCTTTCGTACAGCATACAAGAAATGACCACTAGCAGTATTATCGCTAGAGTAAAGATTGTCTCTCACTCCCTTTCAGGTTCTATTTACAGGAGTAGTGGATGAGGACGGGGAAAAGGTGGTGACGCGTCTGGGTGGAAGCCTGGCCAAAGGCGTAGGCGATATGACCCACCTAGTGACGGATAAAGTCCGTCGGACCGTGAAGTTTCTGTGCGCCGTGGCCAGAGGAGTGCCGATCGTAACCCCTGATTGGCTGAGAAAGGTGAGGAAATTGAGGAGGTCTGCACTTTAGCCAAAAAAAAAAAAACCAATGGTATTAGACAATACTCTGAAATGACTGAGATTTAGGCCGCATCAAAAACATGACACTGTAGAACTGTAGAATGTAGAAGCAAACACCCCCCACCAATGAAAAGATCAATTCTGTCTGGCTTTTTTCACATCGTTCATTTCAGACAATTTGGCTAGCTCACGTTGAAAATGAACGCTGCATTGCGTCATTGCCGTGCCGCCGAACTGTACAATGATCCCTTCTCATGCTTCTCGCCCACCACGTGTTTTCAAACCACTGCTACTCAATGTTCACACACTCCCACATTTTTTTTCCACTGTCCTCTTGAACCAGAGAGCAGGGCAGCTTTATTGTGGATTCCCTGCTCTGCGTGGCCGTGGCATCATCGGAATTCAAGCTTGTGATCCCCCCGAGGAGTGCATAAGAACTTCTCTTTTGACACTTGGGATTGAGAAGTCAAAAAAACAACAACCTGGCAATAAAGCGATATAGACTGACACCAGAGCAAGAGTATTGTGTATTGTGGATATGAAACCGAATTGCCCACAAACACTTGGGTTTCAAATAGGTTTCTAAACAGTTTTTTCCCTCCCTCCCTCTCTGTGCAGTGTGGTAAAGCCGGAAGCTTCCTCTCACCTAATGGATTCCTAGTAAAAGATGTAGAGCAGGAGAAGAGATTTAACTTCAGTCTACAAGATGCTCTAAGAGCAGCCAGCTCTCAGACTTTATTGCAGGTACAGTCTTCTATCTTCTCTTCTATCATTTTTAAATCTCAGGCTCCTGCCCGTGATGAATTCTGTTCACCACGAAGCCGGTACCTGTTATTCGGGTGATGGATTCTTCTCAGCAAAGTGACGACGGCCGACACTGCATTCTACCGTGTTCTGATACCAGTGTATCGCATACCACACCATCACCGCATCATTTCTAACGAATTACATTTACTCGCGTTACTGTAATACATTTTTTTTTTGTACTACTACTTTTTAAAGTAGCTTTTAAAATGTGATTTTCCTTTCATTTAAATACGAACATTTGTTCAAATGTTGTACTTAACCACATTTTAAATCGTATCCGTTACCGAGTAAAATAAATTAAATAATATTAATTATTATTATATATTATTATTATTTGATTATTTATTATCTGTGATTACTCTCATTATCATAAATGACATAACAGGAGTTTTTTTTTCCTTTTGCTTTGAAACTGCGTAACTCAAATTTAACTCAGGTCATGGACTAGAATGGGTTTGTTTGGGGTTTTTTGCTCTGAAACTGCAAAACTCAAATTCAACTCAAGTTGTGGACTAGAATTTTTATTTATTTATTTATTTATTTTGTTATTCCACTTTAATTTTTAAAGGTGTTCCTTCAATATATGATTTTGAACTACACTAGAATGTACCTTTTGTAAAATTTTGTTGAAGTAACAGTAGTTTTACTTGAGAAGAATATTTTATTGCTCTTTCTACCTCTTCATGTGATAGAATAGTCCTAATGCATATATATTTCTATAACAGGGCTATGAAATCCATGTAACGCCCTCTGTGAAACCCGAACCGGCTCAGATGAAAGAAATCATCACCTGCTGTGGGGCACGCTTTCTTCCCAAAATGCCCTCCGCCCACAAGGTAGCAGCTCACACGCATTTAGCAACACTGCTAATTTGATCACATTTGCCTTTGCTCTTAGCATTCACCTTATTCACAATTCATTCTCGCCTGAGGCTGGGAATATTTTATAAAGCCTTTTTGATCTTCTCTTTTTTGAATACTGCATACATGTCCAAACCTTCTCTACAGACAGCCACGCTTCCATTTTCGTGCTTCCGCCTGTTTTTCGGATTCTTTACACTGAACCAGATGCCTTTTTCTTTCTCTGCCTGTGCTAGGCTCAGACCATAGTGGTGGTGTCGTGTGAAGAGGATCGGGCGTTGTGCGAAAGAGCTCGGAGTTTGGCTCTTCCCGTGGTCAGCGCCGAGTTCCTGCTGACCGGCATCCTGCAGCAAAAAGCAGACGTCCAAACACACGCGCTGTCTCTTTCGCCTGCTGCTGCTGCTGCTGCTGCGCAGACAAAACCTGCTGCACGCAGCCGGGGAAAGTAGTTTCTGGACGTACAAAAAAAAAACGAACAAAAAAAGCTGCTATTAAATAACCAGTGCTTAATACATCCCTGAACTTGTGGAATGTCAAGTCATTTTTAAGCTACTCTTTTAGAAACTGTCCCTTTCCTAGTTGTTGGGTTGGTGGCCTTGTTATTTTTATGTGCATCTTTCATTTGGGAATACAGTGGTTTACCTTTTACACAACTGAGCTGTGATTTAGTTTTTAAGGTAAAGCAGTGTTTTTTTTAATGATAATTATTTAAAGGCACACTGTATGATAAACTGATGTTAGGGTCACCCTTTTTAAATCCACTTCGCCACCGTTTGTCCAGCGTCAGCCGTCGCCTTACGTCGAGGATAAGTGCCCCTTCAAATCCATCTTATGTCAAATGTGCCTTCGCCACCCTTTTTTTTTTTTTTTTTTGAAAGTCGGCAGGATTGTTACAAAACGTGATCGATCCGTTGCCAAAGCTGGGCAAAGACACAAACACATACTGGACCAACATCATCAGACTTCTGACCCTTTTCCAGTGAAAAGACACATTACATGCACAGCTCAGGTTTCCAACTGAAGGTACCATTCCAGCAACGGTATTCCAATGTAAATAAACTTTTGTTAGCTAAAAAAATGTGTTTGTTGTGTCTTTGAACCAGATTCTCTGATCTGATGAAACCAAATTTGAACTGTTCAGCCTCAATTCTACTTGTTATGTCTGGAAGAAACCAGGCAGCACTTATCACCTGCCCAAAACCATCCCAAAAGTCTAGCGTCATGCTGTGGGGGTGGTGTTCTGCAGCAGGGACTTGGCAAATGGTCATGGTTCAGGGAAAGTAAAAATGTAGTGGAGTAAAGAGATCTCCTCAATAAAGAAAACCAACCAAAGGTTCACCTTCCTGCATAACAACAACCCTAAGCACACTGGAACCCTACTGAGTCTCTGGAGAGACCTGGAGGTGGATGTCCACTGATGGTCCCTATCCAAACTGACCCAGTTTTAGAGGTTTTGCCATGAAGAATGGCAGAAGATCCCCCAGTCCAGGGGTGCAAAGCTTGTTACGTCATACCCCTGAAAGACTAGAGGCGGTAATTGTTGCCAGATTGTGTGTGATTTTAGGGAATATATAATGATTTCATTTCTAAGGAAGTCTGCTTGAGTTTTTGGTGTTTCCATAAAACGCAGCTCGGTAGATTCCGAGATTTGCCGACCTCGAACGAGCTTCTCCGAGAAGGCGCGACGCGCGCGCCGAACGTCTCGACAACGAGCGCGCGCTCTCTCTCTCTCTCTCTCTCTCTCTCTCCTTCTCTCTAGCTCCTCAAGTGACTTCTTTCGTCGCGGGAGGCGGAGAAAAAGAGAGGAAGAAGCAGCAGCGCCAGGAGCAGAAGCGAGAATAAAACGATTAGCGCAGGGAGGAGAGAAAAAAAAAAGATTGAGCGCGCGCCTTGGACCGTCAGACTCACCGGCACGCGCTATTCATTAATGCGGATCTACTCACTGCAGTCAAGGTAAGAAGAGCACGCGCTAAAGAGAGAGAGAGAGAGAGAGATAGATAGAGAGAGAGAGAGAGTGTGTGGAAAGGATGGATGCGGGGTGTGAGGGGTTAAATTTTGCAGGGTTTTTCCCCTTTTTGCACTGTGGGAGAATTTTCAAGGGCGAGTTTGGGAAATGAGTTTGAGTTATTAATTTTGTGGATTTTATTTTTCCATTGAGAGAGAAAGAGAGGGGGATGACGAGGGAATGTGCAAATTAGGTGGTGCGGAGAGCCGCTTAATAAGGCAGAGAGAGATGGAGAAGGTGGGATGGAGCTAGTGAGAGAAATGGAGAGAGGGATGGGGAGAAGAGAGCGCGCGCGCGAGCATCTTGAGGAACGCAGCGTCAGCACCATTTAATAACGCGACATTGTGCTAATGAACAGACGAGCGAAATAACAGTGCGGTCCAGATGTTTTAAATAGTATACAGATGTGGATGTTGCTGTGTGTGTATAATGAGATTTGTTCTTTCGGATCGGTGCCAGTTATTTGATATTCACCCCGTAGGCGAGTTCTCATTCGTTATTCTCTCACTGACCCACTGAAATGCAGAAATGTGTAGGAATGGCAAATATGTCTAGCACGAGGAAGGGGAGAAAAAAGATCAAGAAACAACTCCCCTGCGCATTTGCGGGGGGGAAAAAAAGCCTGAGAAAGCCCCGAGAACCGTTTCATATCATCACCGGTCACTGATATCGAATCCTGCAAGATCGAGATTTTTTTTTATGCCTCGATTCATCAGTGCACCCATAGGCTCCACCCATAGACACCGCCCACACGCATCATTTGCATATGCTGATATATCAGTATTGCTATAAGGAGATATATCAGGCTGCTCCTAGGTGGTGTGTTATGACGTCAGAGAGTGGCTTAAAAAGCTCTGCAGGCCAGCTGTGACAGCTGTAATGTTAAAGACAAACTGCAGATAAATGAAAGTGGACTTCTTATTAATCATATATGTGTGTGTGTGTGTGTGTGTATATATATATATATATATATATATATATATATATATATATATATATATATATATATAATATGTATATGTGTATATTTTATATATAATGCTTTAGAAATGCTTATAGAGCACTGCATGCATCCTTCTGGGTGGACTGTGTCGCCATGCCTCTAGCCTATTATGGGATGCTTGAATGTTACGTAAGGGGAAGTCTTATGGGGAAGACAGGTGGAAGCAATGGGGGTGTCCATTCAAAAAGCAAATAGAATTGGATACCAACAATCAGATCAGTGTGTGTTTGCGATGTAGAGATCAAGAAAAGTGCGCGTGCATGTTGTGTTTCTTGTGAGTACACGAGTACACTCGAAGTGGGATTTGATGTCTGAAAGGTTAAAACAGAATCATATCACGGTATCGTATGCCTTCCAGACTTGGCCGCGTGCCATTTGGTTTGGCTCACTTTTATTTTTTTCTGTATGGAAACCTACTTGAATCACATTAGGCATGAAGCATGGGTCTGGCTTTCTGTGTGTGCAGCCTGGCGTAGAGTGAAAAAAAAAAACCGAGACAAAATGGAAACGAGAGAGATTCACGTTGCAGCTGATGCTGCTACCACGGGCAGTACTTGATCAGACTGGTCAGGTGCAATCTCTTAACTTATTATGACCTTCAATTATGGGGAAAAAAATATCAGTATTACCTATGTTAAGCAAAAAAATATTCCATGAAGGTTTCTAGGCATGCAGAGATGCATGGGACATCATAGTAAGGCAGAGAGAATGAGAAGGAAGAGAATTTAATACCATATAAAATTTAAGATATTGTTGGCAAAAATTCAATATATTTCTATTACAAAAAATGACATTAAAAAATAAAATATCATACTATAATTTCTTTCCTACATTTTTGCTTTTATAAATATGAATTTTATTACAATATCAATGGTTAACGATTCATATATGCAAGATTAATAATATTAAATTACAAAAAAAAATCCAAAGTGATCATTTTGGCCCCAATACTGCCATTTGAGGTCCATATGGCTGGCTTACTCTTCACCCTCTGGTAATGGCACCCCCCTCTGAGTGTGAGCATATTGTGCAAAAAGTGAGTATTGTGCAAAAAAAAAAAAAAAAAGGTAGGATAAATAGGACCTGTTTAAGGTTGCATTATACCTAATGCATACTTTTCAGGAGGAAACATACTTAGCAAATAGATTTAGATTAAAGCAGAATACATTTGTTATAGGATCTTAACTGCATTCAGTAGAAGCTTAGATAATTTTTTCCCTCCGATAAGGATTTTAATACCCACTTGAGATGTTAGCCTTCCTTCAAAACCGTGCCAGAATGAAATTGTTAAATAAACGCTACTGTTACACCTCAGTAGTGTGAGATGTGAAATGCTCTAATTTCTTTTTCCATTATTCTATATAACTGCCATAGCAGCAGAGTAAGAGATATATCATGATAATAAAGTAGTATACGGTCATTTTTATTGGCATGAAGATATCCATTAGATATGGTTTACATTGGTTGGAGTGGAAGATCTCCTGCTTTAGAGCTCTGACCTCAACCTTACTGAACACCTTTGGGATGAGTTGCAATGCTGGCTGCACTCCAGATCTCCATCACCTCACCTACACCAATACCTGACTTTACTAACACCCATGTAGCTGAATGAGCACAAATCTTCACAACCGCCCTCCAAAATCTAGTGAAACATCTTCCCAGGAGAGTGGAGGTTGTAACAACAGCAAATGAAGACTAAAAAATAGAATGTGATGTTCATAAAGTATGTTCGGATCCTAAGCTCCACAAACATTTGTCCATACAGTGTATATTTGAATAAGTATTGAGGTGGACGTTCCCTAATGCAGACCATTTCTAGCTCTTTTATATCTGTGCGTATGGCCTTTTCTTTTCTATTCCTGTTTCAGTTGAGTTCAAATCCAAAAACGTGAATGTGTTCGTGTTTTAAAACCAGTTCTGTGCCGCTTTAGGTGTATTTCCAAGTTCATTATTGCAGCCAAGCTGTAACCTTCTTACCACGGCAACCTGGTGCTGAATTAAAATATCTTGGTACTTAGGGGAATTTATAACATTCTTCCTAAACCCCCCTCTGAACAATATTAGGTGTTTTATACCTTTTTATACAGTTCTCAGTTTGTGAGTACTATGTTCTAAGCCTGTACAATGCACACAAAGATTCTATATTGCCATTATATTGGTTTATACAGTATATAAAAAACACATTAATGGCAATTGGAAGACATATGACTGCACCGCATTATGTAACAGTTTCAGTGTCGCATGTTCTGTGGACAGAACAGTCGATTCTGTGCCCTAATAAAGGACTTTGTCAAGAGGTTGACGGTGTGTAAGAATGATGTGCAAGGAAAGCGTAATCTAATCTCTTGAGGAAGCACCTGGACGATGTAAACGATGATATATTGTATATTAATCCCTGAAGCTCAGGGCAGCGCAGAACGGATCTGCAGGAACATAACCATGTGCTTCCACGCAACTCGCACCATTTCTCATAAAACCTTTCAATGTCTGCTTTACTGGATATACTTTAGGTATGTCGGTCTATTAACCTATTAAGCCGAAATGCAATACAAGCGAGTCAGAGGCAGGCAATACTTCATGTAGCCAAATGGCTTTCCCTGTAATACTTCAGCTGTCAAACCTTGCTCATGTCATTTTTTTGCAATTCAATTTTTCCCCAACACCCTTTTCTTTGTATTGTTTATGAACCAACCTACCCCCATACCCATTTTCTAGCTTAGTGGTGAAGATATTGCGTAATAATAACCATGAAGGTTATCATCTTAAAATCCCTGAAGAGGCACTGGTGGACCCTTGTGCAAAATTTTGAAGCCTCAGCAACTTAGGTTTCTTTTTAAAGCATTGCAGCACAAAGATTACTGTAAAAACGAGAAAAGTAAGCATCACATTGGACACTCTTCATAAACATAACGTCCCTAAAGGGTTTGCTTGTAAGATGTGCAGTTTCTTTGCTTGGATTATATTCCATTTCACCATATTTCCTGTTTTGACTCTATCCATTACAGCATTACTATAACCAGGATCCTACTCTGTTCTCAGACGATCATTTCAAGTCTTTTTGATCGGTAAATGAATTCCCAAACCAATCTCCTGATTTCAGAATGTTGTTTGCCTCACATCCACATGCTTGACATTTACAGGAGACAGTCGTCTATTCACAGTTGTCTCATGACACCTGTAGCTGCCTATGTAGGCGGAAAAATCATGCTCCAGTTGAATAAGCCGAATTTTCGGATTGCTAGGTAATAAAACAAACTGACTTTTTTCCTCAAATAACAAATACTTAGTGTCTCATCTCCGCCACACAAATATGTAAAAAATGAAGGAATTTTGAAATGCGATTAAATAATCAGCATTTCCAATCATCAAATACAATTGTGTATACAATAATATGTCCTTTATTGGTCATTATTCACAAATGATAACCTTATTTTTATGTTTAATTAGTGGTGTTTGAAAAGCACTGGGATTCTGGGAATTCCATGACATTAATGACCCATAGAAAATCAATGGGGGATCTGACCCGCTGTTCGACTGCCGCTCGCCCGACACACCAGTACGACATATCCACTCGTCCAGGGTGGGCAGCAGATCGTGCCCATACACCAGATTCATCGATAACCCCGGGAACCATGGTTAAGGGGCAATTAATCACCCAATAAAAAATTAATGGGGCAGAAAACTTGTGTGTCACAGCTCGGACTTCGAGAGTCCGACATGCACATATGGCATATTCGCTCGTCCGGGGTGTGGAGCAGATAATACCGATATTACTCCTGTTGTTAAATACCCCCTGGGAACTATGGGTAGAGGGGGCAAATTATTATTTTTTTTCCTAGTATTAAATAATTCACTTCCGTTGATATGGCACTTTTCGGCCCCCTGTTCACCCCGACACGCCAGTACGACATATCCACTCATCCGGAGTAGCAAGCAGATCGGGCAATTAAGGGGCAATTAATCACCCTATAGAAAATGAACAGGGAATAAAACTCGTGTGCCACAGCTCAGCCCTCGAGCGTTCGACATGCACTTATGGCATATCCACTTATACAGGGGGCGGAGTGGGTCGCAGCAATATGCCCCTCGAACCCCGGACCTACTCATAATTCTGGGAATTTCACGACCATCGAAAATGAATGGGGAATCCAACACTATACTGTTCAGCCCACATTTGCCCCACAAGTCCCGACGACATATTTACTCGACAATGGTGGGCAGCAATTAATCACCCCTATTGAAATTAATGGGGAAACACCTAGGATTCATATACATAGAGTGAATGAGCTGGGTTAAAGCCCACAGACCCCAGGCATGCCATTCATCAAAGCAAACAGCCCGTTGGGGGAATTGCATAATGGGACATGCTCTTATCTCACACTTAATGGGGGGAAGGGGGGTAGGGGCAACAAAGAGGGCGGGGACACAAAAATACACCAATGTTGACGTGATAAATCAACAGACTCAGCCTAGCATAGGGAGTTGCACTGTGGCTAATATAGTGACAAACCCGGGTCATGTGACTCGGAAAACAAGGGCAATAACAGCATGCGAGGTATCGAAAACGCTCATCTCCCAAAGTAACACTTCAACACTTTTGCACCGTTAACTGCAAAGTTTTTGTGTAGGAAATGTCACATTCTAGTTTGCAATTGTTAAGTACACAATAAAAAGTTCGAACAATATTCCGAAGAGTATTTTTTTGCTGCAGACCTTCATGAATCATATCTTAATCCTGTCAGATGTCCACTCATTGTACAGACTGGGGCCAAGCCTATAGAATTCAGGGCACAATTGCACACACACATACAGACATATCCAGTTATACACTACAGACAATTTGAAAACACCACTTACTATACAGCAAATCTCTTTAGACAAGCGAAACAAACTAGAGTAACTGGAGGAGTTCTAACTTCAAGAGAGATGTTTTAAAAGCAGCATGAGAACTGAATGTGGGCGCTTTAAAGAAATTGTGGAAAGTTGTGGAAATTTGTTGTGTAGTATTAAACATAATAAAACAACACTGTTATTGTGTAACATTGTTATAAAATCAATAATGCGACAGAATAAATACCTTTTATTTGTGCTTTTGTGTTTGAATTCTGCACATGTATGACATTAATATACTGCCTTATTTATAAAATAATAATAATAATACTGTTTAATATAATATTCTATGCAATTTAAATGTATTGAATACAAACAATAAAAATGATTGGGTGTAGCTTAACACTCAAATTTGCTCATTTATGACTATGCATTTTAAATTCAGGACAGTACACAACTATAAAAACATTTTCTATAGCTTTTTTTGTACTATTGCAATTTTTATGACATTAAAAAATATGCAACTATTCAACTTAATAAATTAATCAAATAAATGTATGCATACATTCAAAAAAGAGTGTAATGTTTTTATTGATTTTGCCAGCTATAGAGTAAATAAATGATGGGATTTCAATTCAATCAGTTGTTTCATTTGAATATCATTTACAAATGTGCAGAGATGTAGATGTATACCCCAATTCCAAAAAAGTTGGGAATCTGTAAATGTAAAATGTCAATTGATTTACAAATCTCATAAATCGATATTTTATTCACAGGACATGGAAAACATTTACCATTTTACAGAAAAAATAAGTTCTTTTTTTTAAAGTCTGGAAAAGGGTTAAGGGTTAGGATTAGGTTAAGCCTTGCATATTTGAGCAAGACAATGCTAACTGCATACTTCTAGGGTTAGGGTTATCTATTACAATAGCATGACTTCATAGTAGAAGAGTCTGGGTGCTCAACAGGCCTGCCTGCAGTCTAGACCTTTCACTATTTAAAAACATTTTATGCATCATGAAATGAAAAATACAACAAAGGACACCCAGAACTGTTGAGCAGCTAAAATCCTATATTAGACACATGTGAAACCAAAACTTCACCCAAAACTTAAGTAATTGGTCTAGAGTTACACACTGGTAAACATGGCCCTGTTCCAAATCTTTTGAGCCATCAAAATCAAAACCTTATTTTATCTATCTATCTATCTATCTATCTATCTATCTATCTATCTATCTATCTATCTATCTATCTATCTATCTATCTATCTATCTATCTATCTATCTTTATTTATTTTTATTTTTTTTATTGTGACTAGAATATGGCTTTATGAGATTAGCAAATCATTGCATTCAGTTTTCATTTGTATTTTGCACAGTGTTCCAAATTTTTTGGGGAATTGGGTTTGTATTTACATCCCTAATGTGCAAACCAAAAGACCATTGTGGTAAGAAAGAACTCTTTGAGACGACACAAGGATGAAACCAAAGAGTAACCAAAATCCTTGTCTGGGTGAAAACAGATAGCAGGAATATAAAACATTACTCTTCCAAAAGGAGTATATTATGCAAACAAACAGTAGTATGGTAATAATATATTTAGGAAGTACAATCATTGGACTATCCGGAGCAGCAGAGGGTGAGTCAGGGAGAAGAAATGTGTATATAGTGAGAGAGAGAGAGAGATTATTAGGTATGCTCTTCAGTCAGTGTTCTATTGTTAAAGAGTTCTGTCTGAGGTGTTTATTTTTTATAAGAGGTGTTTTTTTATTTTCATTAAAAGGAGGGGGGCTTGGGCCGTTTCCACAGCTTTTCTTGTATATCTAGAGCTCTGAGGTGTGAATCCCATCTCTACCTGTGTGTATATGTGTTTGCATGTTCTCCTTGTGCTTCGTGGTTTCCTCCAGTCCAAAGAAAGGTGCCGTTGGCTGACTAGAATTTCTAAATTGCTAGTTCTATAAATTCTATGGGATTAACCCAGTCTGTGTGGATTAAGTGTTATCGAAAATGAACAGATAGATGGATAGATGACTTATTGGGGATAAATACACATAGTTCACATATTAACATTTTTGTTCTATAATTCGTACATTCTGTAAAGCTGCTTTGAGACAATGTCCATTCTAAAAAGCGCTATAAAAATAAACTTGTAGTTTTAGTCATTTTAGTAATAAACACACGTTTTAGTCAAGAAAGCGTAAAGCAGGCACAGTCATTGCTGATATCAAATAATATTTAGCTCAAATGGACAAATGACTGTGAGCAAATGCATTATTCTTCTTTAATCTTTGTGTCCTACACAAATGGACAAATCAATGGACAGCCTGAAATCAGCAATAAATGCAGCAAGACCCCGGATGCCCATGATTCCGAACATGAAGTATTGAGTTTTTTTAATGAGCTAAATCAGCATCACTGCCCTAAGCAACCATTACTGCTCTCAGTAATTACACGAATGGAACAAATTAGCTGTCTGATCTGATGCACACAAAAAAAAGAGAGAAAGAGAACAAACCTACGACAGTGTACATTTCCTAAAAGTGCGCTACTGAATCCCTGGTGTAATAGCTGGGTACTAATATGACTGGCCTGGTTTTATGATTATGATTAAGTTACACTTCTGTCCCTATGCTCAGATCCACTATGGAGAGCCTGAGAGTCTTGTGTTTCAGCATGCTGCTGTGTGTGGGTAAGAAATGCAGTTTTTTTGCATGTTGTTCCTGATAATTATCACACAATTAGCCATATTTCTGTAGCTATATATATATATATATATTGCTATGTGCACTAGCAGTTGAAAGTTGCTTAGACAATTGAGTTTTATTATTGATTTTTATTAATGCCAAGATATTTTTAATGAATGCTTATTTATTTATCAGAATGTCATATTAATAGCAGTTTGTTTTACTTTTAATACAATTGAACTGATGAAAAAATGAAGTTTGTATAAAAAAAACCCCTAAAATGCTGGTTGATTAGACGTGCAAATACTTTTTATAAATCCTGTGAATAATGAAATTATTGATTTATGACCAATGTGATATTTTATAGTGATTTCATGATGATTTAATAGTACAAATGAGTTGACTGGTCAATAGAATTAAATGTTTGACTTGTGTGAATATTAACTTGTTCATTTGCGTCACTTTTTAGCGTTCACTGAAACTTTGAATGGTAAGATTTCTGCCTGTGCAAATATATATAAACACATATATCATTTTTTCTTATTCTAAGTGAAACCACTTACAGTAATAGATCACTCTTGATGTGCTTTGGTCTTTCTTAGTGCACGATGAGGAGGTGTTCTTGAACGAGGATTTTCACATCTTGTTGCCTACGGGCCCTGCTAACTTGATCTTCAAGCCCAGGATTGGTCCAGCAGGTGACGGACTAGAGATGATGAAGGACGGGGTCGTGGTAAGCCCGCGGGTCAAGCTGAACCAGGCTTTGAGCCACCTGATTCTGGAGAATGTTGGAGAAAGTGATGAGGGACTATACGTTATCAGTTCCGAGCAAAAGCCTGAGGACACCAAACAGATTAATCTCATCGTCAGAGGTGATACTCAGCTCTGCTTAATCGAGTTCTTTTGCTGGCTAACAAATCTCTTTTGATTGATGTCTAAAAATAATTAGCAGTGTCCTTTCCATTTTTTGCAAAAACCTTTAGTGCAGTGCAGTACAATGTATTTTATAGATTTTCTTTTTTTTTTGTTAAGGAATCATTTACCTGATTCATTTGTTGGAGCCTTATATCAATGGTTCAGCTCAGATTAGAATCAGAATCAGAGTACTTTATTGATCTAATAGTAATGCAAAAATATAAATATAATATCTATTGTTGAAAGTGCTATAAAAATACAGTTGAATTGAATTAAATATTGCACATTCACTTGTTCCTAAGTTCTGTTTAGTCCTGTGGTGTTTTTGACAAAAAAGAAAAAAGAATAGCATGGAGAACACACCTTCTGCCAGTTTTCTCTACTATTCTTTAGGTATATTTTTTTGTTTTTCCTGTCATTTTAAGTAGGTTTTTAAATCTTCATTACTTTCAATCAATTATGAAGCTCTGCACCGGTAAAGACCATTGGTGGTAAAGGAAATTGTTCCACTGACCAGCCAATCGCAGCTTTGCCAATGATGGTTTCTAGTATAGATACATATATCTCAATTATCTCAAACAACTCAATCAACTCAACTCAAAACTCAATCCTGCTATACTAATCATGCCTACAAATGTGTTCAAAGTCCCTAACTAGACAGAACATAATTACTACAATTAGATGATTTTGGATGTTTTGTTTAATCTCGTCAGATATAGTTAGTGATGTACAAAGAATGGGCCAATCTTTGTCTGGGTCTTAACAACAAATTATTGGTCAGAAAATTAACAAAAATTTAACAAATAGATAACATAGTAGAGTTTGGGATAGCTTAAAGGTTTAAGACTTGTGGGTAAACAACTTCCATACTTCTGGCTTCAGGAGTGCATTTCTTTCATTCTTGCACATTTTCTGGAGATTCTGTAAGTCGCTTGGAAAAGCCTCCATCCGATATGCATGTAAAAACACAAATTCTACTTCTTCTTCTTCTTCCTCTTCTTCTTCTTCTTTCGGCTGCTCCCATTAGGGGTCGCCACAGCAGATCATCCGTCTCCATACCACCCTGTCCTCTACATCTGCCTCTTTTACACCAACTACCTGCATGTCTTCCCTCACCACATCCATAAACCTCCTCCTTGGTCTTCCTCTTTTCCTCCTTCCTGGTGGCTCCATCCTTAGCATTCTCTTACCAATATAACTCATGTCCCTCCTCTGCACATGTCCAAACTATCTCAATCTACCTCGCTTATCTTGTCACTAAAACTTCCTACATGTGCTGTCCCTCTAATAAACTCATTTCTAATCCTGTCCATCACTCCCCAAGAAAACCTCAACCTCTTCAGCTCTGCTACCTCCAGCTCCGCCTCCTGTCTTTTACTCAACGCCACTGTCTCTAATCCATACATCATCACAGGTCTCACCACAGTCCTATAAACTTTCCCTTTCATTCTTGCAAATACTCTTCTATCACAAATCACTCCTGTCACTCTTTTCCACCCACTCCACCCTGCCTGCACTCTTTTCTTCACTTCTCTAACACACTCTCCATTACTTTGCACTGTTGACCCCAGGTACCTGAACTCCTCCACCTTCTCCACCTCTTCTCCCTGCAACCGCACCACTCCACTGCCCTCCCTCTCATTTACGCACATGTACTCTGTCTTACTCCTACTGACTTTCATTCCCCATTCCGCATACCCCCACCTCTCCAGGCTCTTCTCAACCTGCTCACTACTCCCACAAATCACAATATCATCTGCAAACATCATAGTCCAGGGAGACTCTTGTCTAACCTCGTCCATCAACCTGTCCATCACCACTGCAAACAGGAAAGGGCTCAGGGCCGATCCTTGATGCAGTCCAACCTTTACCCTGAACCAGTCTGTTGTTCATACTGCACACTTCACTGCCGTCACACTGTCCTCATACATGTCCTGCACCACCCTCACATACTTCTCTGACACACCTGACTTCCTCATACAATACCACAACTCCTCTCTCTGCACCCTGTTGTATGCTTTCTCTAAATCTATAAATACACAATGCAATTCCTTTTGTCCTTCTCTATACTTCTCCATCAACATTCTTAAAGCAAATAAGGCATCTGTGGTGCTCTTCCTCGGCATGAAACCATACTGTTGCTCACAGATGGTCACCTTTTCTCTCAGCCTGGCTTCCACTACTCTTTCTCATAACTTCATGGTGTGACTGATCAACTTTATTCCCCCTGTAGTTACTGCAGGTCTGCACATCTCCCTTATGCTTAAAGATCGGTACCAGCACACTCCTTCTCCATTCCTCAGGCATCCTCTCACCTTCCAGAATCTTGTTCAACAATCTGGTTAAAAACTCCACTGCCATCTCTCCTAAACATCTCCATGCTTCTACCGGTATGTCATCTGGTCCAACCGGCTTTCCACCCTTCATTCTCTTAATCGCCGCTCTCACTTCCTCCTTACTAATCCTATCCACATCTTGCTTCACTAACTCCACATCATCCAACCTTCTCTCTTTCTGAATTTCTTCATTCATCAGCTGCTCAAAATACTCCCTCCACCTTCTCAACACATTTCCATCGCTATCCTTTATTGCTCTAACTTGCAGTACATCCTTCCCAGCTCAGTCCCTCTGTCTGGTCAATCGGTACAAATCCTTTTCTCCTCCCTTAGTGTCCAACCTCTCATACAACACAAAAAAAACAAAAAGAACAGACAAAAAAAACAACACAAAATCTTAACAAATCAAATGGTTTCACATATACTAGCCAAATACTGGTTGTGTTTATTGCATTACTGTCTATTACTGAATGGTCTTTTAAAAAAATTTGTGGTCAGAGTGTTTAATTTTAGTATTGTTTTTAAGTTTTTGATATACAGCATTTTTTCACACATGCCTTGGTTAGGGGTTAGGGTCAGTAGTTAGTGTTAGGGGTAGCTTTGAGTGTAATGTTAGGGTTAGTGTTCTAGTAAGGTAAGGGTTAGCGGTAGGGGTAGGGTTTAGGGTTACTAGTTAGGTTTAAGCTTAATGTTGCTGTAGGGGATGGGCTTACAAATTAGGTTTAGAGGTAAGAGATAAGAGGGTTAAGGGTGGTTAATGATTAGGGTTAGTTTTAGGGCTTAAGGGTTAGAGTTAGGCTAAGGGCTTAAGTGTTAGGAGTTATTAATAGAGTTATGTCTTGGGTTAGAGTTAGAGGTTAGATATAGGAGTCAGGGTTAGAGATATGTGTTAGAGTTAGAGGTTAGAGTTAGGAGTTAGAGGTTAGAGTTAGGGTTTGAGTTACGGGGTTATGACTTAGAGTTAGGAATTGAGTTAGGGGTTGGGGTTAGGTTTAGGGGTTAGGGTTCGAGTTATGGGTAGAGTTAGGGTTAGAGGTTAGGGAGTTGTGTTAGGGGTAGAGTTAAGGTTTAGAGTTTGTGTTAGGAGTTAGGGGTTAAATTTAGGGTTAGAGTTAGGGTTAGGAGTTAGGGTTAGAGTTAGTGGTTATGAGTTAGGGTTAGGGGTTGAGTTAGGTTAGGGGTTAGATTAAGGGTTAGGTTTAGGGGTTGAGTTAGGTTAGGTTAAGTAAGAATTAGAGTTAGGGTTAGGGTTAAGGTTTGAGTTAGGGTTTGAGATAGGGTTTAGAATTGGGGTTTAAGTTAGAGGTTAGAGTTAGGTTAGAAGTTAGGGTTTGAGTTGGGGGTTAAAGTTAGGGTTTGAGTTAGGGGTTATAAGTTAGGAGTTAGGGTTTGAGTTGGGGTTAGAGTTAGGGGTTGAGTTAGGGTTAGGGGTTGAGTTAGGTTAGGAATTAGAGGTTAGGGCTAGGGGTTAGAATTAGGGTTTGAGTTGTGGTTTGAGGTTGAGTTATGTTACAAGTTAGGGTTAGAGTTAGGGTTTGATTTAAGGTTAGAGTTAGGAGTCAGGGTTAGGAGTTAAGGGTTGCAGTTAGTGTTAGGTGTTAGGGTTAAATGTTAGGGGTTAGAGTTAGTGTTAGGGGTTAGAGTTAGTGTTAGGGGTTAGAGTTAGGGTTAGGATTATCTGTTTTATCCAAATACAAATGGAAAGTGTAAGATAAACGTATTGTCTAACCTCTATTAACTGTATGCTGCTACACAATTGTTCTTGTGTACAGTGTTTTGTAGCTACAAAGAAACAAATGCAGCATGAGCCCTGAATAGTTTGAATTATTACAGGGTGCATGTAGTTAACAACATGGGGGTGTAATGATGCAGAAGTTAATTGCAGCTCTGCCAAAAACCACCCATGGTGCTTTCCTTTTTTCTTTTTTCTTTGCCTCTGCATCTCGTCGACTTAATCCCCCTTTTTGGAAAAAACCTTTTTGTCTCTTTTCAGATTGCACGATGGAGATGAACGTAATTTACGGAGCCGATTTCCAGATTTCGCTGATTGGTGTCGCTACTCCTATAAGTGTGGGCTTTCGTCCCAGGGCTGTGGAGGCCAATCAGACATCTGATCCAGCAAAACAGCTCCTGACAGCTGATGAAACTTTAATTGAGGGCTACGAGGGCCGCATCAGAAGCACTGAGCAGCGTTTTGTCCTGAGAGGTGTGACTGTGGCTGATGAAGGCAGCTACACCATCACTGATGCAAATGACAAAGTAAACAAGAAGATCTGCCTTAATGTGAAAGGTGAGAAGAAGAAAGTTGTAATCCAGTGCCTTGTATTGTGTTTTCATATATTATAGTTTGTCTTATATGATCAGGTAAAAAAAAAAGGTTATTAAACATGAAAAAAAGAAAACCTATAACATATTAATATGAGCCCAAGCATGTACACAGGGCAGTGGTGACTAGGTTTTGGTTTGAAATAATTGCCAAGATTCCTGCAAATGTGGTTAATTCTGCATGTCTTTTTTTAGAAACACTTAATGGGTATAATAAAGGCTCAGGATGCTTGGCTGACTTCATCTTTGGATGTTTAGTACCCACTATCTTGGGCATAATGATCATATAACATTAATAGTGTCTTAGTATAGTTTGAAGTGCTATTACTGTGTTTTTGGAAGGAAAATAAGAGACAGGACCCTGTGGAGGAAAGAATCGATGCAAGAATTGATTCTGGGTTTTATAACACAGTCAGATAAGAAGGTTAGACATATGAAAAAATGTCAGATGATGTGGCCTATAGAAGGCAGACAAGAAGTAAAATGGGTGTATGCATGAAAAAAAGAGAGAGAAGGACAAAAGCAACAATGAACAATGGGTTGAACTGATAAATTGTTTAAAATGACTCCTATCCTGACTGCACTATCTGTCTAATAAAATATTCATGCTTGCTTTCTTTCACTGACTTCATTTCTACTCTTTTACGCTTTTGCGTTTTGCATTTTTTCTTTTATGGCATCTCCTATGATGTCATTGTAACGAGTGAAGAATGATAATGTAACGTTGAGCATTTTTTTCGTTCATCTCTTCCATTGCAGAGCATCAGAAGTTTCTCAGAGTGTCATACGGGGGCACATTTAAAATGAATCTCCACTTAAACAGTTCCTCTGCCCGTCTGATCTACTCACCTGACTCCAGCGGATCAAACAACAACAACCAATTGGTGATTATGGAGAAGGGCGAGCTGACCCTGCCTCCAGAACGTGACCTGGAGGGACGATTCTCTGTGGAGGACACGGTGTGCATCCTGGAGAATGTGAAGACAAGTGATGCAGGACTGTATCAGGTTACTGATCTACAGGGCTTCACCGTGTCCAAAGTCTACTTGGGAGTGGAACGTAAGGAAACAAGAGCACTTTATCTTACTTTAAATATATGATGTGTTATTTTATATAAACTGTAACACCATGTCATGCTTATATGTGCTTGCTAAATTATTTTAGATTTTGTTACCTCTTTGCTCTTATAATAATATCTGCTCTTCAGGAAAGGCATTGCATTAGATATTGTAGCCTGGCTGTGGGGATCTGCTCATTTATAGTAAAGGGGTTTATCCTAACAACGAAACATTGGAGCAGGTCAATAAAAAGATCAGGGAAAAAAAATGCAATTATGAAAGAAATATAACTTCCATAGGGCAGTTAGTATCACAATCAACTATTTGAAGATGACTGAGCACACACTTATATCGGCCATTTTACAAGGTGCAAACAACGTACAGTAAGAATCAGAAGGTTGGAGATTTTCGAAAATAAATAGAGGGATGCACCACAAAGTTCTCATTTGAGTATAACTGAACATTATCCTGAAGCACATTTTTAAGCCAATGCAGGTTCTGTACAAATATTTATTTTACATTTTTTGTGTAAGGAAATTCTTGTATAATTAACACACATACACATGTTTTGGTGAGTGTGGTTTTGAGTAGAAACTCACCCCCCTCTCTCTCTTCTTCTCTCTCTCTCTATCTATCTCTCTTGGTGTCTCAGCATACAGGCTGCCTAATGTCTTTGTGGCAGTGATTTCTCTGGTGGCTTTGCTGGTGGTGCTGCTGCTAGTGTGTTTGGTGTCGTGTTTGGTGAAGGTGCGCAGAAGGGCAATGAAAGCCCGAGCCATCGAAAAGATCGCAAAAAATGCTGGCAAAGAGGAAGGGGGTGCCTTTAGACAGGTAACAAAACTACTGAAAGACACCAAACATTAAGTCTATCAAACATTACACATTAATATGCAGCTATTAACTGAAAACCCCTTTACAGCTCCAAGACTCGTTATAGACTATAGTCTAATAGCCTTTCTGACAAGAACATTAATAACTCCACAAAGTCAGTAAAGCGACCCATCAATGCCTGAAGCTCAGTGGGTTAGGAAGCTGTGGATTTAGCATTTTAGTGCTAGGCCTTTAGTGTAGTCAGCAGCACTAGGAAGATGTTCAATTTACAGTTGAATAGATCACACTGAAGACAAACCCAATGAACTCCCTAAGGCACAGATAAAACAGAAAATCATTACATTACAGACAATAATACGACAATAATAAGTAGAAAATATGTTTTCCCTCATAGCTATATGAAAGAAAATATATATAAAAAAAAAAGAAGCAGCATGACTCATCATTATTGCTTCCTAATTCTGCACTATCACATGACAGTTGTTAGCCAGGAAAGCTTCAGTCTAGAAACAATGCTACATTGCTAAGTCACAGGCCAGCTGAACACATCCACATACATGAGACAGTTATGCTCTCTTGGAATTGCCTTGCTGCAACTCCTGGACTACTCAATTGGCCAATTGGGAGCCAAACAGTTATTTATGGCAAACCCTCAGAACAAATCAAACTGATTTTCCTCTGCCAACACTACGATATATATATATATATAATGATCTATACCATTTTGCTTCTAATGGACACAGATGATGGTTAATACTTGATATCACTGACCTACTTTTTTAATGTCAAGGCTCATATTTCATTGTAGGTGTATTGATTATGTGGTTGTTGTGTGAAGTCCATATTGATTTTTCTCTAATGAAAACAAGTTGCTTGAACCCATGTTTTTTTAAAGATTTTTTTTAATCACTTCCTACATTCCAACTACTTTCACCCCATGTTATTAAACCCCAAGTTGAAATCCCAGCCACACCAACAACCACACCTGCGCCCCTGAGCAAGGCCCATTAGCCCATAACTTCTCAGTTGTAAATGTAAATGTAGATGTTATTGTATTTGTGCCAACACAAATGATTTACCTGTGATGATTGAAGCTCCCTGTCTGCTTGCAGGTAGTGAAGGAAGCATGCTCCCGCCAAACTGATGAGGCTCCGGCTCTCTCACAAAAAGAAGATATTACAGAGAAATCCCAGAGTACTGAAATCAGCATTAAGGTTTGTATCATAAAGACTAAACCAAGACATATTTTAGGATATTTACAATATTTTTAATGTGTCTTCCATTTCCCACCATATATATCTGTAATATGTTCAGGGTCTGGAAGTGTCTGCAAAAGATACAAGTATCCTTGAAAAAAACCTAGAGACCAGCGACTCAGGAGTAGGTTTCACTACTGCTGGTCTCCCACTGGACAGTGATACTGAGGCACTAACAGTACCCATTCAAGAATCTGATTTCCTGACATCCTCTGTTGCCTCTGATACCAAACCAACTGCCAAGCAAGACTCCAAACTTACTGTGTCTTCACCTCCCAAACCTGCAACAACCCCTGAGGTGAAGACGCCATCTGAAACACAAGTTTCCGCAACTCTGAAACCTGCACCATCTCCTGAACCCAAACTCTCAGTAACACCAACAAAAGAAACAAAAACCATCTCACCCACTCCTGAGTCAAAACCGAGCTTGAGCCCATCTCTAGAACCTAAAACCACCCCAGCACCAGAAGTCAAACCACCTCCAAGTCCTGAACCCCCAAAAGCAATGACACCAACACCTGACCCGAAACTAGCTGTCACTCCGACTAAAATGGCAGTGTCTCCAGCTTCTGATCTTACACCAACCAAACCTGATGCCACACCATCTGCACCAGCTGCTGCTGCAACTCCTGACACCAAGCCTACCCTCTCTCTGACTCCAGAACCCAAACCAGCTCTCTCACCAACTCCTGATGAAAAACCAACCACCAATGGTACCCTTGAGTCCACCCCAGCTATAGGATCTTCTGAGTCAAATGCACTCCCTGCAAAAACCCCAGAGACTGAGAAAAGCTCCGCAAAAGTACCTGAGGTCATCTCACCCGAGGGTACAGCTCCAGAGGCTGAGCAAGCCTCTGCCAGCGATGGTGCTGCTTCCTCAGGAGTGGAGGAAACTTCTACCACCTGAGGTCCAAACCACTACCTGATTACTGCACCCTCCACATGTCTTTTAACACCGATGACAATCGAGATCTAACAGCAAACAAAAAAAAACTCAACAATGTATCACGGAGGGCAATTTTACTCTATAAAAACTTCACTATAACTAACATCCACTGTAGATTTACCTAAATAATTCCTATCTAATCACTTTGTAACACATCCATAAACACTAAAGACATACCACTACAGGTATTCATTGACTGTTTATCTGACGCAGGCTGAGAAAGACTGCCTCTTCCATGCAAACAAGATGTACAGATGCAACATTCTTATGATACCTAAATACGATTACACTGCATGCAAAAAAAAACAACAAAAAAAAATCAAGAGAATGAACTAACTTCAATTAATCTTTGATGTATTTAGAGACTGTGGTAGTGAACTGGGTGACGGTGATCATAGACCCCAAACAACTCTCTTTTTCTTGTTCATTCCCCAGAGACATTGGCTCAATGTGTTTCTTTTCAAGTTTTGGAGAATACATCGACGCTGTTAGAAATATCAACATAAGAAGAAATCTTAAAATAGCATTGAAGAGTATTAAAATGTATACTGATCTAAAAATGTTTACTGAGCTAAAAAAATTCTGGGACTAGAGACTATTACCAAGCCCAACCACAATACCTGGACCTTTCTGATGGAAAGATTTTTGGAGTATTTCCAAGGAAAACTATTCCAGGCCATATTACAAATCCTATAAAACCATTTATCCGGATCCTTTCTCCCAATCTCAACACACTAGCAGAGGTTTCCAACACAGGATTGACTTAAAAAAGGTAACTGAAAAAAGCATACTCTAATGTCATAACATTCCTTATTTCTAGTGCGAGTACTAGTACTTTCAGTATTATAGGCAAAAAACCTGTAGATTAAGATCCAACTGGCATGAGTCTGTTACAGTATGTGTACAATATGGCTGCCTATTTTTTAATTATGTAATGTTTGGTGAGGAACTACAGAAAGATTTTGAGTGGCCCCAGGTACTTGATTGAGATTGAGATTGCGATGAAGGGCAGTTACCACAGGGTTTAAATGCTGGTCTTCATCTTGGACTTAATGGAATACAGGGAGCTGATCATAAACCGGTGCTTTTACTCCAGGAATTTTAGGGAGCCTCGATTAGTCAAAGGATTGATTGATTTACACAAAAGTTTGACTAATATCTATCAGAATCAGTTTACAGAGATATCGGGTGCTTCTTGTGGAATCTGAACACCACTGCCCTCTTGCTGTTGCACCAGTAATGTAGGAAAGGAAGCAGTTCTCTGTGACCTGATTGGTCAAGACTTTCATTGTCTAAAAAAAAAGAAATGGGTGTGGCTTGCAGCTTGTTTACATGACATCGTGAGGTTAGATTTTAGCCCTGGGTAGATTTAGCTAATGCAGATGATTTTTTTCGCTAATGCGTCTACCTCGTATTGTAAAAGATCTTGGATACACTTAGAAGGCTAACTTTACTGTAGTGCAATGATGGGGGATAAATGGTCTAGACTGAGTTTCTGATTAAAGCACAAAACTTGTTAAGGCTTTACTACATTTCCTTAGGCAATTTGCCGACCTCCCTCTTCCCCCACCATTAGCTCAGAATGGCCTTGTTCTTTCTACACCTTTTACACTTGCACCAGTATTACGAATTAAAATTGTACAGCCACACGGCCTTCTAGTGTAACATAGTTTGACACACAATATAAGCGTGTTAATACTCGTTTTACCCACTCTAAGATAATTACTCACCTTGAGGTTATAAGGTTCTATCTAATTGCTTTTGGATTTTTATCACACTGTATGAAAAGATCGACAACAACAACAACAACAACAAAAAATCACAATATCGTAAAATCATGGAATGACCTGATAGAATCTTGTATTTCTAAGATTTTAAACAGATCTGTAAAAAGGTTTGTAATCCATATTTAGAAGCTGTAGGGAATGTTAGCTACCAATATTACCAATATTAGCGAATAACCCTTGCAGCCATTAATGCTTTTACACGTATTTCTTTCTGTTTCTCCCTATCTCTCTCTAACCTAAGTGCTATAGACCATGAGTCATTTTACTCCCCAACAGCTGGTCTGTCGTTATTTTAAGAACGATTTAAGCAATACTACGAGTGCAAAAGACTATGCACACTCATGCACATTGGTCATTAAGGCAGGAGCTTCCAAACCAAACAAATTCTGCAAGGCAGTGACAAAGCATATGCAGTATACATATTTTTCTTAGAAAAATGTACACTTATTGCACACAGTATATAACGCATGCAATTATATAATGCCTATAGTTCCATTGTAATGATTTATTAGGTACAGAATGCATCACTGAAGTCGAGTGGCTGTGCAATGCATTGCATTCTTTAGAATTCATCAGGCGATCAAAAATGCTGTTTAATACAGAAAAAAAAACAAGGTAAAGGAATAAACTATATATTCTGTACATGAAAAATTTGGTAATATGGCATGAAAACACGGGAACTCAATGAAATAATTCTTTCCCTCCCACTATTCACTCTTAACAAAAGTTTCCCACTGAGTATATTCTGTATCCTGAAGTATCTGTACTGATTTTCTACAGCATGGTAGTACAAATATATTGGTGTGCATCAGGGTCTACGCAGTGACAGGAGAAGGGTCAAGCATTTAATAACGCTATTGCCTCCACACCAGACGAAGGTTAAGTGCCTTGCTCAGTGGCACAATCGCATTTAACAAAACCGAATGGGGGCAAGTGACCCATTCTTATAGACACCAGCTCTTGAAACACGGTTTGTTAGACAATGAAAACTTTGTATGATTTTGATGTAATCCATTCACTCACCTGTAAACTCTTCTCCCTGTCACGCGCTTTACCGTTACACCACGGCCAAATGAAATGCTAGTCAAAATAATTATATAACCTCTAGATGAGTAGTAGTCATAGTAACTGTGTTTGCTAAAAAACAAAAAAAAAAAACCAATAGCTAAGTTAGAGCATGAACTCATTTTTCTGAACATTGCTAAGTGATAACATGCATCCCTTTTTTGTAAAAACAAAACAAAACAAAAAAACACAACAAAAAAACAGTGCTGTTTTGTTCAATATTTAGTGAAAAGCGCTGCAATGATTTTTTTTCCCCCTCCACACGTTTGTAGTGTGTGCGCAGTATGTTTGTGTATTCAGTGTTTGGTACTTATATTGTATGTATTTACTACTAGCACCATAAGTATGCATTAGGTGGATGTGTGTGTGTGTGTGTGTGTGTGTGTGTGTGTGTGTGTGTGTGTGTGTGTGTATGGGTTCTGTGTTTACAAAGAAACTACACTGGAGAAATGAGGAGGGCGAACGCCGCTGGTTGCTGGCATTTCACGAACCATAACATCCCGCCTAGCTGTTTCTGCTCTCTCGCATACACATGTCCCAAGACCATACAGGAGACCTCCCTTTTCATTTTTTCCTTGACTAGTTGTTCGGCTAAAGCATCACGAACGACAGGATGTGGTGTGCAATAATCGCGGTTGTTTTTATGGCGTCACAGTGCTGACTGAGATCTCGAATGTCTATTTACTGAAGAGTTGCTTAACTTTTTAGAGAGGAACTGGTCATTTGCTGAAATGTGATTTTTGCTGAAACGTGAGAAAAATAGCTGAAATAAAATAAAAAAAATCAATCAATTTTAGTAGCTAGAACAAAAAAATTGTTTACAGATATGAAAAAAAACTTGAGAAGTCTGTACTCGGATTATCATTAGAAGATATTTGCAATACTTTCATGGTAGTTTTTGTTTATGTTGAGATTTTTGACACGCTGAGGCAACATTTTAATTGGTAGAAATCGAATAATGATTCAACTAAAATTTGAAAAAGCTAACAAAAAGAAAATGCAAGAAATTTCAACATAGATCAAGGTGATCTGCAAATTCAACAGACTATTTCATTGAATCTTTCTTTGTTATCATAAGCAATGTGAAAAAAAATGGAATTAATAAACAGTTCAGTGAAGAAGTCTTAGGCACAGGAATTGAGGATGCAATGAAATGAATATCTTTTCACATAAGGAAGAAGTATAATAAACAGGAATCAATGATAAACTGGACCAAGTCAATATTTGGTGTGACAACCCTATGGTTTTAGGTATAATTTGTGCAGTTTTATAAGAACATTGAAAGGGATGTTTTTGAAATGAAAAATCATTTTGAAATGAAAACCAAATGAACGCAACATACACAGACCATTATTTTGACTAATTTTACACATTTTAATATCCCTTACACACTTATCAGGACACATTTCTATATAAATATGAGCTGTTGAACGATTATTAAAGCAAGAGTGCAGCCTGAAGCCTCATTCTCTGTAAACCCCAGTAACTACACTAACCTAGATAGTGACATCCTGTACTTTAGAAAGGAGACTTGGATCTTTGGAGAGAAGTAATCATGGCTGGTCTAGCTGTATGGGACAGTCAAAAGTCACGTGTACTCGTGTGTGTGGTAAAAGCTTAGAAGATATATCGGGCATATGAAAGAGCATTGTGACTATGAAGGTTGGTGTGTCGTTAGGATTGAGCAGTTATGTCTAAAGCAACCTATGGCGTGTGTGTGCTGAATAAATGGAATAATAGGCTGTGCCTGCAGGATGACACGAAGTTCCAACTGCCTCTATCTTGTGTCCATCAAAGCCCAGCCTCTATTCGAAGACCTATTTCCAGTTTGTCCATCTCTGTGGTTCTGTTTTGCACAGACACAAATGCACACATTTTGTGAAGGAACATGACATTTGTTCTGTTATAATAAAAAGCAAGGTGTAAAAAGCAACAGTTTCAGACAGTTTTTCTTGCTGTTTATCTGCCCTGCTTTTGTAAAAACAAACGTCCTCTGAAACATTCATACTACAAAACCGCACTCACGCACACACTCGGTGCATTGTTCACATAACAGTTCCTCACTGTAACTACAGTGTGTTCAGTTCAGCAGGTGACCATGATAATTATAGACAACATAAAGTGAACAATTCCATCATCTCTCCCTTCCTATACTGTTCTCCCTCGCAACTTTTCTCTTTTTTTTCCTTTCCACTACCCTTTAATCAAGTGAGAGATTTCAGTACGCCATTTATTTTCACATGTTTATTTTGCATGAAAATACCTGACAGACAATAAATATTTCTTGCACATACACTATTATTAGAAAGAAGAAAAAGAAATTCTAACATCCAACATAGCAACAGCTATTTTTGAGTTTCTTGTTGTGTACACTTTTTGCAAAATCCACTTCTAAGTTCTAAATTCTTGAACTTAGTAAGAGAAAGTCCATCTGCTCAATCTTTCTGTCAGAGCGAAGGATAGAAGATGGAAATAGGATCGAGGTTCTTCCCGTCATCTGAGTCGCAAGGGTTGTAGAACGGGTAAATGGGGACGAGAATGGAATCCATGGAGATGGAAAAGATGGGTGCCATGGTAAGAGCGTCGTAGAATGAGACTTCCTCGCCGTCGCAGTCCAAGAAGACGCCAATGCGGCTGGGAAGAGTGGCTCTACGTATCAGCGTGGGCTTGGGGTCAGTGCAGGCCACGATTGAGCCGTTCTTCAGTGCCAGCGTCCACAGTCCATTCGCTGTGGTGGATGAGTCCATCTCACCGCGGCACACATCTTCTCTGGCCACGCCCACCCGCCATGCCGTCTTGCCTCGCACCTCCACCTCCCAGTAATGGCGACCGTGCATGAAGCCTTCTTGACCCATTAAGCAGTAGTAATAGTGGAAACGTTTCTTGTTTTGATCTGCAACGGGTTCCTTCTTTTCGTCGAAATGCACCGTTGAGTTGTTGGCAGACAGGGTCAGAAGCGGGTGAGCAGTTTCAGGGTCAAAGGTCAACGATGATATGTCTGTGCATGAGAAGAAGTTAGGTAAAACAAAAACACAAAATACACAAACATTAAATAAAACCTCTTGAATAAGGTAATAACTCCATAATTTGTGGGTGTGTGTGTATATATATATATATATATATATATATATATATATATATATATATATATATTCATTCATTATTTATTCAGCCAAACACTTGGCATTAGTGAAATCCATCAAACCAAGTAGATATGGACCAGGAAATTCAGTTAATAATTAACCTTCCGAATCAGTGGTGGACAGTAAAGTAAATGTAATTTGTTACTTTTTTTTTTTCTTCAACTACAATTTGCCAAATCAGTTGTTCCTTTTTATTTATGAGTGGATTAAAAACTTAACTGGTCAAACACACAGCAGGGTTGAGAGCACACTCTGTTTAAAAACTTGATCTGTTTGCTGCTTGGTGTTTCTTACACTAACATACAGTTCAGCATCAGTTCAACAGCAAGCAGAACATTTAAAGAGAAATACATGATGGAAGAAACTCCTGACTCTAAATTGCAACGACACCTGTGGCCTTATTTGCACGATTTCTTTGAAAAACTTATATCGATCAGTGTTTGACTCATTAATATCATTCTATTAAAAGGCTGGTGTGTTAAGAGTAACATTAGATCTTTTTAACATAAACTGAGTTGATTGTGTAAGAGTCTTGTGACAAAAATGTATAAATAATAATAAATAAATAAATCATAGTACTTTGGTTACTTTTGAAAAGTACATTGCAAATACTTTTGTACTTTTACTCAAGTAAATGTTTCAAGGGAGCACTTTTATTATTACTTTTATATTTAACAAAGTGTATCTCTACTTTAACTCAAGTACATGCTTTGTGTACATGTTTGTCTACCACTGTTCAGAATGAGGGGAGACAATGTGATATCAGTGATTGTTGGTGTCAGACAGGCTGGTTTGACTATTTCTATAACTACTGATCTCTCTGGATTTTCACCTAGAAAATTCGTTAGAGTTTACTCAGAGTAATATGGAGAATGGCCAGACTGGTTTGGAATGACAGAAAGGATACCCTATACTGTGGTAATCAGGAAGGCATGCATAACACTCTGATCCCTAAGAAGTATTGGCTACAAAAGCAGAAGACCACATTATGTTCCACTGCTGCCAGTCAAGAACAGGCTGCACTGGTTACAGGTTCACCAATACTGGACAGCTGAAGTCTGGAAAAATTATGGTTGATCTGGTTAATCCGGATTTCTGCTGCGTTACACAGATTGCAGGGTCACAATTTGGAACCAACAGCATGAATCCATGAACCCAGCTTGCCTTGTGTAAACAGAAACAGGCTGGTGGGGGTAGTGCAATGGTGTGGGGAATATTTTTTTGGCCTATTTTGGGCCTTTAATACAAGTTATTCTTTACTTTAATGCACATACAGACTACCTGAGTGTTATTGTTAACTTTGTGCACTCAATATTGACCACAATTTACTGTCTACTTTTAACAAGGTATTTTACTCTGCCACAAAGCAAACACAGTTTAAACGGATTTTATGAACATGACTTTGAGTTCAGTGTTCTTTGGAATCAGAGGCCTTCCCACATTTGGGAAGAAGAGATTCACTGCATGAAAGTGCCCAGGAAAAAACGTGCAAGAATTGTGCAATAAAATCATGTTAACATACAAAACATCATGTTTCCAAAATCCTATGGAATCCATGTCAGAAGGAATTAAGGATATTTTTTTAGAAAAGGAAGCCTCTATTCAGTATTAGTATAGCGTCCATAATAAAGCATTATGTGTATATTTGGTATATGTATGCAAACTGGCTAACACACAATTTATTTCCCAAGCAGAAAGAAACCATGCTGTCAAGCACAGCCGTTAAACCAGTACTTGGGTAGAGACAAGCCTTCATGTGCTTCCAGATTCTGTACTGAACAGGACCCACAAACTGTCCTGTGCAAATCTCACTGTCCACCATTGCTGGCCTGACAAAATTTACTTCACACCTGGCAGAAAAATGGAAAGAAAACACAAAAAAACTCCCCGGAGTTAAACCATTTTATGTTGCTTAGTGCACTCACATTTAAATGGCTTAATGTCTAAAAGCATTAAAAGTAGTTTTTAAATTATAACACACAAACCATATAATAGTAGTAGTAGAGCAGGCAAACATAATGTGGCAAATAATAAATGATTATATGCACAAGTGTTTATTCTCAGTTGTACCCAGCTGTAAAAAAAAGAATGCAAAATGACTCCTTTACATATTATATAACAGCTACATGGATGTTAATAGAAAAAGGATGCATTAATAAGAAATAAGGAACAGCAGCTGGACTTGGTAATGGTTCCTGTGGGTTTAAATATTTTACAGTCATGTAAAAATACAGGTACACACTATTTTAATTGGATGGTTTTATGTATTAGGACATAATAAAAATTATCTGGTTCTTAGCAGGTCTTAAATTTAGTTAAATACAACTTCAGATGAACAACAAATATTTCATGAAATAAGAGGCTAAGTAGCAGCCGGCTGCTAATTAAATACTTTTGATTAACTGATCATCAGTAAGTGTGACCCACCTCTACAAATGCCCAAGTTATAGTAGTTTGCTGTACTGGAGCATTAAGTTCTGTGTAAACATGACGCCGAGGAGGAAAGCAATCAGCAATGATTTAGAGAAACAGTTATTGCTGCCCATCAATCTGAGAAGGGCTCTAAGCCAATAATTTACACACTTTAACCTGACTGAAATGCTGTGGACCTGAAGAGCTCAGTGCCCACAAAGATCAATAAAGACTGACATCCAAAATGATGTGAGAGACTAATAAAGTCATACAGAACATGACTACTTCAAGTTAGTCCTGCAAGATAGTTCTACAAGCTACTGAATCATAACCTGTACTTAGTTTTTTTGACACACATTATCTAAATAAATAATGACACTGTATAAAATGTCATGTGTTGCTCAGGACCGGATGATTTTTATTATATCCTGATGCGTAAAACCATAAAATTCAAAAAGCGTGCACTTTCTGTTTTCACACAACAATAGGGGGTTTAAATAAAATAGATCATGTGGGTTGGTGTTATTGTGGGTTATGGATTCATTTAAATACAAAACACTACACACTTACCTCTTTAGGAGTTCTTTGATTTCCTAAAAAAAAGGTTTAAAAGGTAGAAATTGTGTCTTTTTTTTACACACCACTCAGGTCAGTATCAGCACTTTAGCTTCCATTTACACCCAGTTAATCATGTGATGTGAGCTAAACAGTGCCAGATAGCATCCAGCATGTTCTGTGGATCTGCTCCAAACCCTTGTGTGGTACCTCCTCCCCTCTGTACACTTAACAAGCTGCTTTTCGAGATAATGCAGTGTCGCACACATAAATTAACTACTAAATCCAGATAGTAAATACATAAAAATAAAACAAAAAACCTTTCGTGCATTATATATTTTAGATTTGCTCTTATGTAATCCTTAAGGTTGTATATGTATGCAACAAGATGGTGAGTATAAATCTGCCAGAAGAACATTGTTATTTACAGAAGTAGACATTTGATATAATCCCTATATAAGCACCTTAAGGAGTTTGGGGCTGTCATCTTCTGTTAGTTTGGCGTTCAGAGTCTCGATGGCCCTTTCCAGGTCTCGGCCCTGCCCTGCAATCTTCCTCTCTCTCTCCTTCAGCATTTTCACTCGCCTATCCCTCTCCTTGCTCAGCCTTTCCAGGTCTCTCTCTTCCTCCTCGTCCAGGAAGTTGTGAAGGTTCTGGAACTCTGCTCGGATTTCCCGCTCCATGTCCTCAAACTGTCTCTGTGGGGATACAATGTCGGGGAGAGAGAAATCAACCTCTGATAGAATGTTTGAATGCAAAAGACAACTTTTTTTTTGTTTTTTTTGTTTTTTTTACTTTACTTTACAAATGAATTCTATGTCTGTCTAATTCTGAAGATTTTGTGATTGTTGAGCTATTAATATGTAACTGGGGGTTCACATTGGGGTAAAAAAAATGCTATCTTGGACTTTCCTTTATACTGTAGGTGTTGAACAATAAAAAAAAACATTCAACTCAGCTCTTGAGAAAGTCAAGAAAATCTACGTGGCCATGCCATTCGATTATGGATAATAAGCCAGAAAAAATGAGGCTTGGGGGTCAGAAGAAATGTTTGTTTGGGGGCATTTTCAGTTCCAGTAGATATACTTTATAGTGTATATGTTCGCAATGTCGATACTGGTACGTTTTGTTTTTATTATACATCCTGTCTTTACCTCCACAGTGACTGCATCTGCAAAAGTCTCTTTCTCTGCTTCATGGCATTCATCAACTTCGTGCTTAATCTTCTTAATCGCCTGGATGAGCTTCTCCTGCAGGCGAAGCAGTATTTAACCACTAGTGCTTATTTAAAGTGGATAACAAAATGATCATCAATGTTCTTGTAAATTATAACCTTATCATTAATCATACACTGGTGATATGCTGTTGCCCTTCTAGGCACACTTTTAATAGAAACCCAGGTCAAAATGTGCATTGGTCTAAGCATACATCTCATCTTTCACCTCGAGGTGACACTTCAAAAGTTCTCTCTTACCTTCTGGTCATTGAGAAGAGACTTGCTGTAGTTGTTGTTCGTGTCCTTCATGTGATTCGTGTACATTCCAGATTCCTTGTCAGAGGCGAGCGAGAGGATGATGAACCTTCAGGATGTTACAGAAGAGAAAGAGGACTTGGTCAAAAAGTGTGTGTGTGTGTGTGTGTGTGTGTGTGTGTGTGTGTGTGTGTGAGAGAGAGAGAGAGAGAGAGAGAGAGAATAAAAGCAAAGGACAAAGACTGTGAGTGTGAGAGTAGTATTTCGGCAGGGGGGGGGGATTGGGCCAGAAGTGTAACAAGACTGAGAGCATATGTTACATACATGCAGCACACGAACCCACATTGACACTCTAATGTCCCAGTCCATCATCATGCTCAGATTTAAATGGTAAAAGGCGAAAACAAGGGGATTAGGTTTATATCTGTCACACAGCACAACACATGCTCATATGGCCATGAGAGAAGGGCTTTCTATTTTTGTCTCTGCAACAAGAGACGACGTCAGAGAGGACAATGTCTCTGAAGCTTTTGTGTGTGTGTGTGTGTGTGTGTGTGTGTGTGTGTGTGTGTTAACAAGTGAAAACAGGGGAACATTATGCGGCACAATTAGGATCCTGTGTGATTAAAATTGTGAATATTTCCGTAAATGGAGCGATTTAACCCTTACAGAGCGATTTAGCGTTCTGCTGAGGACTGACGGAGGCATTTTTTGGCACCATTAGAAATCATGTCAATCAAAAGGTCAGCTTGTCAGTCCTTGTTTTACCAACTCACATTCCCAGCCCCGACCATACAATCTCCACACACACCCCTTGTCCCATAGCCATCACTTTATAACTCCTCTCTAGCCTCCTCCCTTTTCTCTTCTTACAGCTCCTACATCGACATCCTGTCAAAGTCCTGTCAGTGTGCATAAATATAACTTATCCGTACAGATGTATTATTCATCTAATCTTGCTCTTTATCTCTACGGACTATTCTGAGTCAGACTTGGGTATGAGCTTAGAAACTCACTCTTGCAATGGCTTTTACAGGCTAAACTTTCCAGAACATTCTATGGTAAAATATCAGTGTTTATTGACTCATGCACTCATCGAAGCATGCGTTACTCTGCATTCATGGATAAAAGTGCATCTATATTTAATAAAAAAATGTTAATAATATTGTTTTCCTTTAATGGATTTTAATTCTTTATATATATATATATATATATATATATATATATATATATATATATATATATATATATATATATATATACACAATGAGGTAAATACACGTCACAAATTTAATTCAAATTTTACAAAAAAATTTAATTGTCCAAATGTAAATTCAACAAAAGTGCCTCTTCCGGCGCATGATTACAACGTATGCGGAAGTAAACACATCGCGTTTGTCCGTTTTGAGTTCTTCATGTGCGGTCATACATTTCAACTGGGTTTACTTCTTGTACGTCTGTAATTCAGGTTGGCATCTTGTCTTTATTTTCGGTCATTGCAAATGTATTTAAAGTAAAAAAAAATGTAATAAAATAATAATTTAGCGATCTGGATAATTCAATAAAATTTTATTTGTATATCGCATTTAACAATGGATATTGTCCCAAAGCAGCTTTATAGAGATTAAAGAGGTTATGAAGTTGGAATGTATAAGTCTAGTGCTAATAAATGTATCCCTAATTAGTGAGCCAGTGGTGACTGTGGCAAAAAAAGCCTCCTGAGATGGTATGAGGAAGAAACCTTGATAGGAACCAGACTCCTCATCTGGGTGGCACCGAAAGTCCATTCATTACAGTTCCATTATTATTGGGTTTTACTGGTCAGTGATGGATCCTTAAATGCAGAACTGTAGTCCTAAGATGTTACAACAGTCTGTTTATTTGGATTACAGTCCAAATCCATGCTCAAAGTTCTTGAGCTGCTTAGCAACTTCATGGATCTTTAGACTGTTCATGTGGATCCATCCTCAGCTGCATAGCTGTGGAGAGAGAAGGTGGCCATATTGTTGCATGAAAGTTAAAGACAGTAATTGTTTGTTAAGAAATTCGTTAGTGAGACGTAAACATGGTTTGCAGCAGATCCTGCGTCCTCACCCGTGTTCTTGATTGCGAGCGAGAGAAACAAGACTTCTACATCCTCTACATATACATTGTATTTGTATAATAGGTGTGAGCATCTACATTCCACTAAACCCTGATGTCCTGTTCCTCTGCAGACATGAACGGCCAAGCCGAGTTAGATGTGGATTACAAGCGGAAGTACAAAAACCTGAAGCGGAAATTAAAGTTTTTGGTGTATGTAAGTAACCGCAGTTTTACTTTTCTTTTGCTTTACTGGGGGTGTGATGGAGGATGTGACTTTGTCTGGTTTCATTTTAGGAGCAAGAATGCTTTCAAGAGGAGCTCAGGAGAGCACAGAGAAAACTCTTGAAGGTCTCCAGAGATAAAAGGTGATACATTTTTCCCCTTAATGTAATACACACACTGCCTGGCTACACGGTTTTCATATTAATGGAGCTACACAGTGCATCAGTTAAAACATTAATCATTGCAATCTCCATAGTCTCTGATGTATTCGCATATTTGAAGCCCCCTTCTCCAGTCACTGTGTGTACGTGTGTAGTTGTGTATACACTGGAAACTAATGGCTCTCATCTTATGTGTCTCAATGTGCATCAGTTTCCTCCTGGACAGATTGTTACAGTACGAGCGTGTGGATGAAGACTCATCAGGTAAGTCTTTACTTCATCACCATTGTTTCTTCATTCCTTTCCTAAATGACCAGAAGAGTCTCACGTGTGCAGCCTATAAAAGTCCCTGAATGTGGCATACACATACTTTGGTCAACCCGGAGTGATTCTTCTGGCCTGGTGGTTTTTCACTTAGTCACAGAACCACAGTTATGCACTCAGCCTTCTGGAGCGTCTAGAGACCGCAGTTCCTGCAGCAGTGCTTAGTCTAAGTGCTGAAATCTCTTTTCTGTGGAAAGATAATTGCTTGATGCTTCTTTTTGGTCATTTTGAGTTTGATAGTCGCTGGTGTGTGATGATCATGAACTCATATGAACTCAATTTATAAAACTTGAATGATTATCACACTCAAAATGCTCTGGTGTATATGTACTCATTTATATATACACCGATCAGGCATAACATTGACATTATAACATTGAGAGGTGAAGTGAATAATAACTGATTGTCGCTTCATTATGTCATCTGTTAGTGTTACTATCTATCTATCTATCTATCTATCTATCTATCTATCTATCTATCTATCTATCTATCTATCTATCTATCTATATATCTATATATATATATATATATATATATATATATGTATGTGGGAAAACAAAAATCCAAATCTACATGGCCCTGTGTGAAAGTGTTTGCTCCCCTGTTAAAACTGTGGTTTAAGGGGGGCAAACACCTTTTCACCCCACTGTATATAATTGCACCGTGTGTAAATTTGTTGCTTTCAAAAGGGCAAAATGCACAATATATAATATCTATAGACATGATCCACAGAACGTTCTTGACCTGGTAGCTATTCTTCCATGACCTGGTACTAGTTTGCATTCCAGTGCTTGGGGACCTGATCTAGAGCATTCCGGATGCTGGTCCTCTCCTCTCCTCTCGATGGAGCTAAGGAGGTGAACCCATCAGTGCAGAGCTCAGTGGCTCAAGGAATTGGCTTTATTTTGCCACAGTAACGTTTTCACGCTCTACTTTCACCGTTTTCCTCATGCACACGCGCACACACAATGCTTTTCTCCACGCCCTTCTCTCTCAGGCTTCCGTTTCTCTGTTCTTTATCCTCTGCCGCTCACTACTAACACTTGTTACTCGCACAGGTGTGTGGTCCTTACCCCTCGTTTACTCCGGCTCCACCCTCCATTCACAAACCAGCGCTTGCTCACACCCCTAGTTTAACTGCCTTTTTTTTTTTTTTTTTTTTTGCTTCAGAGTCAGTGTTCAGTTTGCTTCACTTCCTGCTGCACTTTCACATTGTCAGCTTGTGCGCCTTTTGAAGACTTATGCTGCAATTAGGGCAATATCAATATTGTTGCAATTAGAGGAATATCTACTGTGCAGCAATTAGAAGGCTGTCTAAGTGCTTGTCCAGGATCAGCATCGCTAATGTGTGATGACTTCCGCTGGTCCGATGAAACTTTACAGAACAAACAAATTACGTTGTATACTGCAAATACAGCACTTTTTTTTTTTTTACAAAAGGTTGTAAGTTTAACAAATTCAATAGTCATTTTTAACAATTTATAAACCTCGACTCAGGTCAAAATATGAATGCTAATGTGGACTGAGGTACACGACAATCCACTCTATTATTGTGTATTATGATGTCATTATTTGATTACTACAAAACCACTAAACACTGCGGTCATGTTCCAGACTCGGACGCAACAGCCTCATCAGACAGCGAGGGAGAGGCTCCGAGAGAAAGAGAACGAGAACCAGGAAAGAAGTGAGTCCATCCTGTGTTCTGATGGGTATTGACTTTTGTCAGTACTTTTGCTTTCTGCTCTTTTTTTATTATTATTATTATAATTTTTTTTTTTTATATTATTACCTTTCCATTCGTACAGATAATGTGAAGTGAAGTTAAAGGGGGGAAGCTTTTGATCTATTTTATTTATTGATTAATTTTTGTTTTAATTTTATTATAAAGAGGTTGAAGGCTGTTGTTGTGGCAAAGTGTTAAAATGTTTCTTTTTGATTTTTTTTTTCAACAATCAATGTAGTGCAATATCAGTAATTTTTATTGCTAATATATGAGAATGTTTGAATCATCTGTGCAAAACTGGAAAAATTGCAAAAAAACTGCATTCATAGCCATCATGATTCTGTAATGTAAATCACTGTCACACAGTTCGCCATCATCCACAATTGCAGTTAAAAGCTCTTATCATGCAAAGCAGAAGATATGCGTGAACATGATCCTTCTTCTCTGGGGTAAAGTTTCAAATGTACTAAGGCAAAGTGGAAAACTGTTCTGTGGTGAGACAATTCGAAATTCGAATTTATTTTTTGGAAACCATGGACACTGTGCACTGGACTAAAGAAGAGAGGGACTATCTGGCTTGTTATCAGCGCTCAGTTCAAAAAGCCACAGCCCTGATGGTATTGGAGTGCATTCGTGCCCGTTGAATAGGCAGCTTACACATTTGGAAAGGCTCCATCATACATGAGAAAACATCTTTTTCATTGAAGGCCTTGAACAAGAGCATGCATACTGCATATAGCATGATGTAGTAGGAGAACGATGCTGAACTGCCTGCAGTCTAGACCTTCCACCATTGGAAAACATTTGGTGCATTATGAATAGAATAGAAAGTGGATTTATAAGATTTGCATAAGATTTATAATTGTTTTCTGTTTTTATTTACATTTTACAAAGTGTCCCAACGTTTTTGGAATTAGGGTTTTAGGGTTTTTTTAGAGGCCAATATACGAGTCTGTTTCTGTCTAACCTCAGCTTTAATATGTGTACACTACAGAAGGAGAAGTCCTGCAGGTCCATCTCTTGCTTCGTCCTCGTCCCCGCAGCTCTCTCTCCTCTCACGGCCCGGAGCGAACGCTCTCCAGGCTTCGGCACCCGCGCAGTACCTCAACGCGGTAAGGCGCCCATAGAGCGCAGCCCACATCACTAACCTCATCCCATTTCAGTGTATTGCTTTAAGTTCCTTTTGACATTTTTAATTCATTCATTCTTTTCTTTCTCTTTTCTGTTGTGTCCTGTCACATCATCTGCTTATTTTTGGACCCATTGTCTTATGGGGTGGGGACTGTGCGTGCGGACATGGCCGTGTGTGTGTGTGTGTGTGTGTGTGTGTGTGTGTGTGTGTGTGTGTGTGTGTGTGTGTGTGTGTGTGCGCGCGGTGAGCAGTTACCCTTCCCTCCTGACTATTTGGCTCCCTCTGCTGAGCGAATGAGGAAAGAGAGAAAACCAAAACCACCCAAACAGAGAAAAGAGTCTGCAGGAAAGGTGAGAGAGAGAGAGAGATACCGAGGGGGAAAAAAGAAACAGGAAGTCTGAAACGGCTTCCACTGTTTTCTGTCTCGTCAATTAAACACCCAATATTTCTATATGTGCTGGGTTAAAGGCGGAAATAAATTTACAAACTCATTAAATTTTAGAAGGTTGTGTAAACGATGGTGTATTTTTACGTTGTTGAGAAATGCTTTTTTTTTTTTTTTTTTTTTAATATACATAAGATAGTAAAAAGAATTGCATGTTGATGACCTATCTTTAAATAAGTTTTTAAGTACAAAGTGCATTTTTGAGGATTTGCATCATTGAAAATAAAACAATTGCATTCATTTATTATAAAAGGCCAAAGCCTGTACTTACAAGTGACGGTATATCAAATATTTATTGTAGGGTTTAATTTGCTGATTTTCTGGAAGTAATACAAAACCATATAAAATCCATTTATAATAGTCAATAACATTTTTCTAAAAAAAAAAAAAAAACAAGAAGGAAAAGACTTTTTTACCACGTATACCATATAGACAAAAATATAGGGACACCGTATTTGATGGACCACAGGGTTACACTCAGTTTTAAAAGGTGTTTTTGGATGTGATTTTAACTGGCCTGCTGTAGAGCTCTGACCTCAAAATTGGACAGCCGACTGCACCCCAGGCCTCCATCATCATTTACTGACTTTACTTACACCCTTGTGGCTGATTGAGGAATCTCCACGAGCACACTTGTGTCCAGAAGAGTGGAGGTTATAATAGCAGCAAATGGGGACTAAATGTAGAATGGGATGTTCAAAAAGCACATATACCAATCTAATGGTGAGGTGTCCGCAAACCTTTGTTTTTATAGCGTGTATAAACGTATTACAACAATAAGAATAATTATTATTAATAAATATAATAATGTAGGTTACCTGATGAACACAACATCCTGTTCCACATGTTCTAATTGCTGTTCTGTCCAAAATAGTTGTCGATGGAAATTTCCATCCAGATGCAGTCATTTTTGAGCGTGACCCGAGAGAGGACGGAGCATTGCATCTTGTTAATGCTATATATAAACAGCGTGGATGAAATCCCCGAAGAGCAACGCGAAGGTCCATTAGTGCATTAGAGCGAGGATGTGGGTGTGAGGGGGGAGAAAAAAACAGGATGAAGCAGATCCAGAAGCGAAGTCAATGCCTCTGTGGCATTTATTCGAGCGGATTCTTACATTACTGTCCTAAATCTATCAGATGGAGAAAATTGTATAATAACGAATATTTCACATTCATTAGAGTTGAAATCCCAGCGTGTGATCACTAACATGACTGACTCATTATGCGAATAATTCTTTCACATCGTTGTTGTTGTTGTTGTTGTTTTTTCTTTTCTCAGGTGGTATCTCCGTTAGGATCGAACTACCCAGCAGGCGGTGCGGCGGGCGCGGGTTCGTCCGGGCCTTTCAGCTGGGTGCCGCGGCAGATGCTGAGCGGAGACGCCGCCGAGGAGGAAGGAGAGAGCGAGGGAGAAAGTGACGGAGGAGACGAGGAGAGAGGAGAGGGAGAGGAAGCAGAACTGGTCATTGACATTCCTAACGAGTGAAGAGACGTCAAAAGACTCTAGCGTGAATACGGCGAGGGGGAACGCCAGTTATCCAGCTGCGGATGGTGCTTTGGAGAATTCTCTCTTCTCCACCACCTGGTTTTTTTTTTTGTGTGTTTGTTTTACATGTAAAATAGCAACTCGACTCACAATTCAAGCTGCAGTACACATAGGATGTGATTTTAATTTGTGTGAAGGAAAAGCACCCGGTGGACCTCCTAGAAAGGAGTTTGTAGTAGTTGAATCGGAGGGTAATTTCGATGCTCGGATACAGCGGATGCATCCATCGTTCCTGAAAATGTTGATCAGGACGAATCAGGACAGAGTTTCATAAACTCGAAGTCGCTTGTAATGTACACGGCTGTAGATGTTTGGAAAGAGGCACATCTGTAAGTACAGATTCAGGATCAGGTCCATCAGGACCCTGTATGTGGCCAAAAGTATTGGGACGGTAGCGTAACATTTTCCTTTCACTTAAACTAGGAGACCCAGAGCACTTCCAGCATGATAATGCTCCTGTGCACAAAGTCAACTCCATGCGTTTACATGGACTGGAGTGGACGATTTTGAGTGGCCTGTTATAAAGATATGAACACAAACCTGTTGAACACCTTTGGGATAAATTATATAATTCGACATCCAGCAATTGTGGTGGTGTTTTTTTTTTTTTTTTTTTTTTTTTTTTTTGAGTTGGAGGAAAAATTTATTAAAGTGAATGAATTGTAAACTGATTTCTTTGGTTAAAACAATGACCTTTTTTGTGTGTATGAACTCCCTCACCACCATCAGCACCCCAAAAACTGAACCGTTATACAAGGTCTTAAAAGTTCAGTACTTTTTTAAGTACAGGCTGTGGTCAGAAGCTGTTTAAGTGGAAATATGAGGTGCAGAGGAGAGTATGAGACTATTCTTGAGAGCTCTCTTGTGCACCTGGTAAAAATAGGGGCTTTTAAAACCCACAAGATTCAGCTTGTTATATAATTAATGCAATAGCACCTTTTTGTGCAGCCAAAAAACCCCAGATGTCTCAGGCTGCTTTTAATGGTACATATTTAACATTCTGGCACAAATTCAGTCTCTAACATCAATTTATTGTCTTTCTTTGTTTATATCATTTATTGGATTATTATATACAGTGTTGTGAAAGTGTGTTCCTGATTTCTTATTTTTTTTAATGTATCAGATCATCAAACTAATTTAAATATTAGTAAAAGATAACAAGTGTACACAACATTTAGTTTTTAAATGAACTATTTATTTTAATCCAAAACTACTTGGCCCTGTGTGAAAAAGTGTTTGCCCCCTAAACCTAATAACTGGCTGGGCCGCCCTTAACAGCAGCAACTGCAATCAAGCATTTGCGGTAATTTGCAGTGAGTGTTGGAATTTTGGTTCACTCATCTATTCAGAATTGTTGTAATTCAGCCACATTGGAGGGTTTTCCAGCATGAACCGCCTTTTTAAGGTCATGCCACAGCATCTCAATTCAGGTCAGGACTTTGACTAGACCACTCCAAAGTCTTCATTCGGTTTTTCTTCAGCCATTCAGAGGTGGACTTACTGGTGTGTTTTGGATGATTGTCCTGCTGCAGAACCCAAGTTCACTTCAGCTTGAGGTCACGAGTAGATGGCTGTTCATTCTCCTTCAGGATTTTTGGTAAACAGCAGAGTTCATGGTTTCATTTATCACAGCAAGTCTTCCAGGTCCTGAAGCAGCAAAACAGCCCCAGACCATCACACTACCACCACCATATTTTACTGTTGGTATGATGTTCTTTTTCCTGAAATGCGGTGTTACTTTTATGACAGACGTAATGGGACACACACCTTCCAAAAGGTTCAATTTTTGTCTTATCAGTCCATAGAGTGTTTTCCCAAAAGTCTTGGGGATCATCAAGATGTTTTCTGGCAAGACGAGCCTTTATGTTCTTTTTGCTCAGCAGCGGTTTTCATCTTGGAACTCTGCCATGCAGATAATTTCTGCCCAGTCTCTTTCTTATGGTGGAGTCATGAACACTGACCTTAACTGAGGCAAGTGAGGCCTGCAGTTCTTTAGAGGTTGTGTTATCTTTTACTAATATTTAAATTAGTTTGATGATCTGATACATTAAAGTGTGACAAACATGCAAAAAAATAAGAAATCAGGAAACACTTTTTCACACCACTGTATTTTACACAGTATTATACAAACACCCTGCCATGTCAGTGTCACTGCTGTATTATTAATGACCCACTACCCCAATACTGTATTTTTATCATTAAAAAAAAAAAAAAAGGTAGGTTTTCACCCTTTTATGCCTTTAAACCTTCCTACACCTTCTAGTTCTAAAACCTGGACCTGAAAAATACTTATATTTGACATTACATGTCACAAAGCTACACATATATTTTGTATTTTTTTAATAAATACAATAGTGGAGTAAAAAAAATATATATATATATATATATATATATATATATATATATATATATATATATATATATATATATATATTTACTGCAGTTATTTATGAATCAGAAGTTGTTTAGGGTTATGAAACCACTTTCATCACTTAATCTCGTCACTTTTTCTGAAATGTTCTTCACTTGACCTGTTGCCATCCAAAGTAAAAAATCGAGTTAATTCAAATTCACCAGCATGCATTTATTAAAGTGCCGTTTGGGTACATTATACATTACTGGTCAGGAAAGGCCAAAATGGCGCTACGGTTCTAAAAACGCATCCCAAACATTCATTATTAACAACAGCAAAGAGTGGCTCATCATTGCAACACTGCCTTAAAGCCATCTTTAAGACACTTAACATGATGCTACCACCACCGTGCTTCACCTAAAACCTACACGGCACACTGTATATTATCAAAAGCTCCATATATTTGGGTTGCACTTGCATAACTGGCTCAGGATTTGTGAGGATTTGTGAGCATTGGCTTAAAGTTATACAACTAGAGAATTTCTTCAGGTTTCACATGTGTATGTGTGTGTGTGTGTGTGTGTGTGTGTGTGTGTGATCAGTTGAGGCAGTTTTTCCTCTAATGGATAGATAGTCAAATGGGTTTTAGATTTATGCTTAAATGTACACAAACATTCATAGCCGGGTGTGAGGTATGAAGTATAACTGGGTGTATTAAGCATGTAAAACACACACACACACACACACACACACACACACACACAAACCCAGAAAAACATAAGATTCTGAGGGTTGCAGCCACACCTATCTTGCCCTACAGCTCAGACTCCAGTTCAGACAGGCAGTTCTGCCATGAAGGGTTACAACACACACACACACACACACACACACACACACACACACACGGCTTACCGTTGTCATACCTACAGAGCTTTGCACAATTCTTCCTGGTATTTGGCAGCCAGGTTTGGAGCTGGTTTCAAACAGTCGTTTTTATAAAATCTGTCTGGGAGCTACTGCATAATTCAAAAGCAGTAAAACTTTGCAGTGATGTGTGTTTCTGAGGGCATGCCTCTTGTTTCCCTACAGAACACACAAGCAATTCTGGTGTCCTGCTCAAATATGGTAAGAGAGCAGGTGTGTTTTTTGTTCCAGCACCATTATAAATGACAATATTGCTTCCTCATGGATAGATCTTTATTTTTCCCCTGAAAAGTTCGAGAAGTAGGGATGGGCGAGGATGAAGATATCTCACGTAGATAATACAATCCACATGTGTGTGAGTATGAGAGAATGCTGATTTACAGGTAACAGTGATAGGCGTGAGAGGGCGTGTGCACAGGTTTGTGTACATTACAGCCGAACCACCACCAGAGGAAGTGATTTACTGACAGAAAAGAATGAGACGGGAGAGCAGGAGGGGTAAAAAAAAAAAAAAAAGAAGAGAAAGAAAGCACCCAAGCGTAGTCGAGAGAGCAAGGAGAGGGAGAGAGCATAGAGAGTGGGAGGGAGAGAGGAAGACAGGGTGACTTGCAGGATCTTGCCTTGTGTAATTGCTGCTTCAGCGCTGTCATTTACAGCCATTGCCAGACTGCAGAGAGAGTGTTTTGGCCATGGCGTGTGCAGCACTGAGGAATAATGTGTGGGAGCTTGCAGTGCTGATCCTGGGCCTGCTCTCTCTGGCTCACATTGTCACAGCTTCCGAGTGCAAGGAGAGCTTCTACAGAAACACACCCCCACACTGGGTCACTGAGTCGGGCCTGGAGAGGCGATGCCACAACCTGGGAGCCGGGCGCACTTTTGCTTCACTCTCCCACCCGGGACACCAGTCTCACATCTATACGGCTCTGCACCTCGGCCAGCACAACGCATGGGGCAAAGGAACGACAAAAGAGTTGGTAGGATCTGTTTTTCTTATTGTCAAGCTGTACAGTAACAAAAAAAAATAACCTTAGAAATCAAATCAATACATGGTTTAAGAAGATACTGATGAGAAACAAGTCAAATGATCTGCCAGTGTGGTAAGATCATTACATTGGTAAGGTTTTTTTGAAATAAGGAAACATATCTGGTGTTAGAAAATAACAAAATGTCTTCAAATAAGCATTAAAACACTGCAAGCAGTCTACTGAACTTACTGGATCAACGTTGAACAGTTTGCTTTCCATGTGAATAAGATCTTAAAACCAGACTAATCAAGAAAATTGCTCTTAATTAATGAATAGTCATTATTATATATTGTCTCAGAATGAGACAAAAATGAGATTAAAATCAATATCACACATCAACAATTATTATTTATTCAAATAAATAAAGCTAAATCATTACTTGCTGCATTTTTGTTTATTAACAACATATTCAACATGAGGAAATCAAACTACAGAACAATTCAGTAAAAAAAAGCCATAAGTACTTTGTATAAAGAAGTCAGTTCCAAAAAAATGAACCATAATGGATAATTTTTGGAAAGAGACTTAATACTGCGGAGCCTAATCATTTGTTATATTGTAAATAAATGTGTTGGTATTGATATAAAACAAGCATTTGGAATAAATGATACTAATGAACAAGCCATAAGTGAATATTTGACGCTAATTTACCTCATATAAACCGATTATAAGCTTTACTAACTAAGTAAGAAAAAATAAAGATTATGAAAGATCTGATCTTGCACAGTATTTATTCTTAAAATAAGATCAATAAGATTTTTATGGCTATAAAATTTTAGTCTTGACTAGAAGAGGAGTTTTTGCATCGTAAACGTCAACTCTAATTGAATTGCGCCGCTTGGTGAGAAATCACATTTATGTGCAAAAGCTTTTGCCCCCTGAATTTGACTATACGAACTTCCTGACAATCCTCTGGCTCTACAGAAGCAAACGAGTTTCAAAAATAAAACCAAGTTTGCAAAATTGCGAAATGGAGCGTGCAAAAAATATATATGTTGTGACAAAAAGCTGACTTGGGAATAGAACAAAACACACACTACAGCGAATGTCTTAATGACCCTTGTCAAGTTTAATGAAAGGACCCATTTAGAGGCACTGCATACATTTGCGTCTCAGAACAGCCTCTGTCTTTTAGCCACAAAGGAAACTTTTCTTTTTTTGTGACTTGATTCTGTGTAGCAGTGCTGAATGTAATAGAAAGCTGTATAACAAAGAACAGGCCTGATCTTTCCGTTTTTGAGATTTCTCTATGTCGTGTAATTCATGTTTATGTGTCTCTCAAAAGCATGTGCAGGACGAGACAAGCGTCCTCGGAGGAGAAGATCATTTTGTCCCGGGATTGTACAAGAAGGACCAGCATGTAGCTTCATCACCCTCACCGTCTACTTTCCATAAACTGGATGCTCTAACTTCAGAGCTGGTGGAGAGCAGGATCACGCCACAGTGCTCTAAGGCAAGGGGAAGTGTGTATGTTCAGAGTGGCATGGGTGGCCTGATCGAGACGAAGGAGGACGTGCTATGGTCGGCAGTGTGCTGCGATGTTCCTGAAGGAGCCGGAAGCTTCAGTATGGGAATGGTCCTTGAGGGTGAAGGGGAGATAAAGCTGATGAGTGTGAAAGAGCTGGAGGAACTGATGGACTTTAAAGAGCTTTTTTCAGGTGGATGTGGAGAGACAATTCTGGAAAATGGGGCATTGGAAGTCGGTGAAGTTTCACACACAGATGAGACAGACAAAAGCAGTGATGAGAATGAGGTATCGATAGAAGAAAAGATAGAAGAAAGAACCCTGTCTGAACCCAGTCTGGAAGAAAGCAGCGAAGAAGCCGAAAGCCAAGAGGAGAGCGTTGTCCTCTATGTTCTGTCTTCAACCATATCTCTCCTGTTTGCTCCTCTATCTCCGGTTGTCTCCACCCTCACTAACTTGCCCTTTCAAATCTGCTATGTCTTGCAAGAGGACGCAGCCGTGCTGACATCGCTGCCTGGTGACAGTCTTAGTTTGGTTCAAAACATGGGCTCTGGTGTCGTCTCGGGTGTTGAGAACGTAGGTAGCATCGCCTATCAAGTGGGTGAGCATGGCGTCTGCTCACTGTATACATTAATAAGCACATTAACAGGCACGCTCATGATCTCCTGCCAGGAGGGAATTGCCGGTACAGGGACGCTAATGGGTGATGCTTTGGGGTTGGTAACCGGTGCACTTGGTGAGGTCTGGGAATTTGGCTCAGAAGTTGTAGGGAGCATGTGCCAGGGATTTTGTGGGTACTTGGGTGTAGTAGGCACAGAGATTGGCGAACAGGGCATGACAATAGGTAAAGGAATCGGCAGTCTGGTCTGGAGGGGACAGAAGGGACTTGGGCATGTAATAAATATGGTTGTGGGCGTCTTTGGGGGAGTGTTCGGAAACATGATGGAAAACATCCAGGAAGCGGTCACTAAAGAGTGAGAGAGCATCAAGGTATTTTTTGTGCATGAATGCATGGATCTGGCGCGGATCTTTCTACTTACACTATTCCATCATGGTCGGGGTCTCGCTGCACGAATATGCTTACGTGGACTGGCTTTTACATGACGGCTCTTAAATCGGAGGAGTGGGCACTGACATGAAGATTTGTGTGGATTTGAGATCTTAGCGATTGATCTTATACACTCTTTGTGAAGTTGGTGTGCATTCAGTGCATTCAGTCGAATATGGAAAGGGGAAATGGTTCAAAGGTTATGGATTACAGAATTTCAGGTTTAATGCAAATGATTTTGATGCCAAAATTGAACAGTATCATAGAGACCATGAGGCAAGATCTTGTACAATACAACGCAGTTCAGTCTCCTCATTGTTAATCAACTTTCCAGCTTTGCTTCGGTGGAATATTTGTACAAACTGCCCTCAATATTAAGCAGGATATCAGAAAAACCTGTAACAAATGTAAAAAAAAAAAAAGTGTTCAATGTCCAGTCATCTCCTCAGTGAAACTGATATATGTAATCATCAACTCCAACTTGATTGATGTCTAAATAAAAGAAAGGATTGTGTCATGGATTTTGAATGCCAGTGTCATCTGTTCTGATATGTATTTTTAATTTTTTTGAAAAATGGACATTGGAGAAATCTACAGCGATCAGGCATAACATTATGACCACTTGCCTAATATTTTGTTGATCCCTTTTTTGCTGCCAAACCAGTCCTGAAACATCAAGCATTACCAGTATTAACAGGATAGATACTTTTGATAGATACTGACCACTGCAGACCAACAACAGCCCAGAAGATCTGCCGTTTAATAGACGCTCTGACCCAATCGCCTACGCGTCACAATTTGTCTTTTGTCAAACTCGCTAAATTCCATTTTTCCTGCTTCTAACACGTCAACTTTGAGGAAAAAATTTTCATTTGCTGTCTAATACTGTGTATCCAACTCACTAACAGGTGCCATGATAAAGAGATAATCAATGTTATTCACCCCACTGGACATAATGTTATAACGCCATAATGCTATGCCTGGTTGGTGTATATTGGTGGAAAGTGCATATAGGTGAAGGAATGCTGATTGAAGGGAAATATTATACAGTAGGTCTATCTTTATGTCTAAAGGATTCCCCAAGGGTTCTCTCTTTAAACTGTAAAAGGTTCTAAAAGTGTTCCTTATGATCGGAAGGCACATCTATAAACATACAAACAGAGATCTATTATATTATATTGGAAAACTGCTAATTCATGATTATTAGTGTATACATTAGTGTGTACAGCACATAAATGAGACATAAAGGGCTCATAATATTTTCTTACAATTCGTTTTATTCAATATTTGCTTATTAAAGCATAACACCAAAGGGAACAGTAAAGGTAAGGGGAATGTTTCGTTGTTGATTTTTTTACAATCAGTACTTATTTCAAAACATATAATGCTCAAAATGTACTACTTATTGGTATTGTTTTGAAACTAGATCCGATGACCTTGCTCAATGACATCCTGCTGCCCATTTATTCATCTAGACCTTTCTGCAGCCAGAGAATTCCAATACTGTCTGTGGTCACAAACGACATCATGAGCGAAATTTAAGCCCTTTGCCTAAAGTTATAGGTCTCTGATTGCTTTTCTATGATTGATTAGCCAACAATTATAGCATGTATAGCTCAGAGTCTGGCTGCTTGGCCCCAGGTAAAATCTGTCTGTTATTCTACACATTTATAGATGACAAATCGCAGAAAAAAATGTTAAATCTGTTGATGTGTGTACAATCAGATGGAAGCATTAGTGCAAATCAGAACATCAGAAGGAAAAAGTTTTTCTGACTGATCATCTACATTCTATGATGAAACATTTTTCTCCTGATAGATTTGATCTCTTCCAGGATGATCCCATTCCACCCACAGAGCAGAGCACCCTCTAAACTGTTTGTTGACCAGGTAAATCGCAAGCTATGACTTTCAACCTATGGAACATCAAGGGGAGATTTTATCACTCATATGGATTTGCTAGTACAAATTCTTCAAAACAACAGCTAGCGAATAACTGCATGCTATTTATCCCTGCAGTACATTTCTACAGTTACACAGACAGGTTTAAGGAACCCCAGGGCAGTGATAAGAAATCATCCCCAGCTGCACAAATTGGCTTTCAATCGAAGAGAACACTATCCAGAGGCAGGCCAGGATGAAGTGGGCAGATCTAAAGTTCTGTGTCCCTCTGTACTTTGAGGGACACAGGTTCTTCCTTGACATACATCCTCAACCTTTACAAAACATGTCCTCATGGACTTCACTTTGGGTCACTTAGTTCTAGTAAAGGGAAAGGGCAATGCTACATCAAACAAAGATATTCAATACAAGTATGTGCTGTTAAAATGTGGCAGAAGTTTAAAGAAGGCTCATTTATGGGCATGATGGTCAGGTGTCTACAGACATTTGGTCATATAGTGGTTATTATTTGACTGTATTCTTGAGATTGAAATGCAAAAAGAAAGCAGATACACAAACTCATTCTATTGCATGGCATATGACTTAAACCTTTCAGTTTTAGACATAGATGTTCCACTGCTTTTTCTCAAGTTCTTTATAAGAACTCAGACACATGTGAAATCAGACTAGATCAGATTTTTATTTTTATAGGGACATGGAAACAAATTACATGCTGAGGTTTAACAGCTAGTTGGGTACTGTTCATGTTTCATAGCTCGAGAATTCCTGGCTTTATCCTAAGTTGAGCTAAACATGGAAACTCTGCATAGTTTCTTCTAAGTTTCTCTCATGGGTAAAGTAAACCATTGGTGTCAAAATTCTATACTGGGTCTAAGTAGAGAGCCAAACACTGTGAACATTTTATGAAAAAAAAACAGAATACAGAATAAATTGCAAAAATAAAACATTAGGTAAAAGCAGTACATGCTGTTTATTTGCACAATTGATGTTTCTTGGCTGTCAGTTTAATAAAGTTTGGGGGTTAGGGTCTGTGCTGTGGCAACTCTCAGGATAGAGTGAAGATCTGCATCATTGAGACTACTCCTGTGTATGCTTTTGTTGATCATAAATAACTCAAAGATATGTAGTGTACTTCCAAACATGCAGAGGCTTCGAGCGGCCTGTAGGTGGAGATGGGGCATCGTTTTAGGAATGAAGCATGGAAACTGTGCATGTCACGCCCACAGAATCAAACTTTGACAGTTATGATATATATATAAATATGACATTACCTTGTGTGCCTGATATGATGGATCTGTAGGCGGGAAGTTGCCCAGGGGTCTTAAGTTTGACATGTCTGCTCTAAATAACAAGTGTGAACAGGTATGTGAATGTGTCCTGAAAGTGCCCTTAAATGGACAACACACATTCACCTCAATGTGTCCAGTGTTTTCAGGCCGATATACAATAGTGGGCTGTCAGGGCTAGCAGGGCCTTATCTGCTGGCCAAACCTTTATCAGAATCACTGACTTACATTTTAATATGTAGTTTTCCTTTGACATTTTCTCATCTTTTGAAGGGATATTCAGAAAGCGCAATATTCAGAGCTCACAAACTGCAAAAATCCAGTATCTATTTGAAAAACTATAGGTTGATTAATCGGTTATCGGCAAGTGCGGTCCATTGTGGCTATCTGCATCTGTAAAATCCATCAGTCGACCTCTAGTTGTAAGTGTATGTTGCATGCCTTGATGACAGGAGTAGTGCGGCTTCCATTTAAAGCACTGTGGCCCAAAGCCAGCCATTTTCACCGTCATGATGGATGATAGCGTTCTATTCAGAGCCAAACTATTCCTACTCAGCTTGTCTTCTACCAAAGAGATGAAGCAGTAGGAAGTAGGAACAGGTAGGTTAATAAAATAATAAGTTAATAAAAATAATATTTGTCTTTACAGAGTTCATTAACAACTGAAAATAACCACAATTGCTAACTTTAATTCAACAGTTCCTTTGTGGTCTGTGGTGTTGTTCAGTGTGTATTTAGTGTTGTGTTGTACAGGTATAAGGCGTGTGTGTGTGTTATGTTAGGGGAACTGGTTGGCTTATCTCTTTTCTGGTAGAATTAGAAAGTAAAAACAACAGCGATGAGACTGATCTCTCTCTCTCTCTCTCTCTCTCTCTCACACTGTCTGTCTGTCTGGCTTTCTCTTTTTCTCTCTTTATCTCTCTGCCTGCTTGCCCTTGTCTATGTCTGTCTGCCTGTCTGTCTGTCCATCTCTCTCTCTCTCTCTCTCTCTCTCTCTCTCTCTCTCTCTCTCTCTCTCTCTCTCTCTCTCTCTCTGCCTGCTTGCCCTTGTCTCTGTCTGTCTACCTCTGAGCTCTATGAGCTTAGAGAAGGGCAGCAGATAGCTGCATTAATGATTTTATTTTGTCTTTGTTGCTCATGTATTCCGTCTTTAATTCAACAGCAGTTTAACTCACAAAACACAACGCAAATAAGAGTACTAGAAATCCAACATTGGGAAAAAGAAAGATGATGCAGACAAAAAAAAGTAGGCAGTTACACCTATCTGAAGCATGGGAACATTACCTGTGTGTGTGTGTGTGTGTGTGTGTGTGTGTGTGTGTGTGTGTGTGTGTGTGCACGAGCATCCATGTTGCCTAATAGTGATGTGTCATCTATGGACGATTCTTTGATTCTTTTCATTCGTTGATTTTGAGTCTTTAAGACGTCTTCAAGAGTCGTCTCAAAGAGTGATTCGTTCATTATGTAAGGGAATGAGCAAAATCTCCCTAGGTTATGTAAAGGGAACAGAATTGAGTAATTCATCATTAGTATTGAGTAGTCGTTGAGTAGTACCTCATGATTCTTCTAGTCCGAATCGTTTCGTTTTATCAGGTGACTCCCACATATGCTATGCAGTGCATTACACAAGATACTAGGACATTTTGAGGGGCAGTGGCCCAAACGACAAAAAGGGGAACTAAATGGGTGGATGCTTGACAGAGGTGGCAAAAGTACACACATCCTTCACTCAAATAGAAGTACAGATACTCATGTTTTAAAAGATGTTGGTAAAAGTTGCAGTACTGACTACACTTTTTCATTCAAGTTAAAATAAAGCAGTTTGGCCTCTGACATGTACTTAGGTAAAAAAGTAGCCATTATATTAATACAAAAGATTTAACATTTTTTTACCAATTGAATGTTGCCTGAGAAATAGAGAAGGATCAGTCACACCATGAAGTTATGGGAAAGAGTAGTGAAAGACAGGCTGAGGCCATCTGTGAGCAACAGAGCACCAAGAAGGAGGAAAAGAGGAAGGCCAAGGAGGAGGTTCATAGATGTGGTGAAGGAAGACCTGCGGGTAGTTGGTTAGAAAGAGGGAGATGTAGAGGACAGAGTAGTATGGAGACGGACGAGCCGCTGTGGCGACCCCTAATAGGAGAATCCGAAAGAAAAAGAAGTTACCTAATGAATGTGTCCAGACTGAACATCCACCATATAGAACACAAGCAGAGAAAAGATGATGATGATCAGGTGATCAGGAATCTCTCTGTTCTCAGTAATGTTTCCACCGCTGACTTCTTCTGTCTCATCTACATTAGCCCTACTGTACTTCTTGTTGCCTTTCTGTCTTGCTCATTGTGTGCTTCGTAAACTAGCCTACGTCTGTGGTGTGTGAGAGCCAGGAAATGGTATGTGCAATGACAAGAAATTGTTTGATGAGCTAAAAACAGCACGCAATGAGAAGAAAAAATATTGATCACCAAATAGATTAAAACTAAAGTAACGAGTTTGGTTTGAAAATGTAAGAAGTAATTACAGATATTTGTGTAAAAAAAGTAATGAGAAAAAAAACAGAAAAATCTACTTAAGTAAACTGCTTGATAAATACAAATGATCCAGTTGTTACAAATATACATCTGAAAGAGAAGACAGCACACTCTGTAATAGTTTCAGACGTAACCGTAGATGTTTTGATAGTACACAATTACACATTGCTGATAATTACAAACTATTTACTGTTTTACATTTTGATACCTCATTATTTATGATTCGCATTTACACATTATTTCTAAGAATGTCAATATTTCGTACAAGTTGTTAACACGTTTAGAAGACAAATCATTAGTGACAGAAATACAAAAACAAACTATCAAATGACTAAATTAGTGGATCGCCACTGACTGTAATCAAGTCAAGTCAAGAAGCTTTTACTTTTGATTCATTTCAACCTTTTATAGCTGACACAGTACGCAGTGGAATGAGACACCGTTCCACCAGAACCCTGGTGCTACATCACACAACATAAAGTTACATAACAGAACACAGAGCTAAGGACTAAAGTGAGTGTCCTCACCACATAAAGTGCATCGTGTGCAACCGAGTGCAAACAGACAACACAAGAGAGTGTGGGGCAGATACACAAAACACAAAATAGCACTGACCAATGAAAATATTGTATAATATGATTATACAGTAATGTGCAAAAGGGAACTATAAACAAGAGTGTATTTGTAAACATACACACAATGTAGTGCAAAAAACAGCAGTAGCAGCAGTCCAGATGTGCAAAAACAGCAAGTAACAGTATAATATGATAAAATATGAATATACTATGGGTAGTGGAATGGATTGAGAGTAATGAGTGTGTGTTGAGTTCAGGTTGTACAGTTTCGTAACACACAGTTGAGCGTGTTAGTGTGTTTTGTACAGTTCAGTTCTGTATCAATATGGTAACAGAACGTTTTGAACTTGGGGTTTTAGTGAGATGGGCATTGGCTCTAGCCACCGGGCCACCCTCCTGTGCACGGCCCTGCAGGAAACAGAATTAAGTAATGGTTAATCTCATGAGTCCTCTGGTCCAAATCGTTCGTTCTTTTGTAATGTAACTCCAATATATATGCTATGCAGTTATAAATACATATATAAATAATTGGAACTATAGTCAAAGTTCATGTATGTAGACCTTTTGGGCGATTTGCGTATTATAAAAATGTAACATTTTATTTGATTGTATATTTGATCGTTTTGATGAACGAGATTCAAGTCAGTAAAATGATCCGATCTATCCATTGTTTTTAACAGACGTCATTTACCTGGAAACAAAAAATTATAATTTCCGATTAGCTTCTACAGTAGATGGCATTTAATTCTGTATTATTATTCTGTATTCTGTATACTAGAGACAGCGATGAACACGGCAGAAGAACTTCCTCTCTGCATGCCTGCACGTTGAGCACACTACAGTTGGGACATTTACATATTGGTACACTGTTTAAGAAAATCTGCCTATTTTAAAAATGTTAGTTTATTTTTCACTTGTTTTAAAAACGTGAGTCAAAAGGTTAGTGCCATCATCTTTGAAAGTCCAGTGTAGGTTTCTGGGTCATGGAACAGAATAGGCCCTGGGCATCATCACAAAGTATAACCCCAGTCTATTAGTGTAAAAGGTCATAGTGCAAATACTAGTGCCATATTCTTAGACCTGAAAGCCTATATTTTATGAATTATTCATGATTCACAATATTTATGGCCGGGCCAGTGTAGAAAAGATGATGCAAAGGGAATGGAAAATGTCTAAAGCTTCCTTTAAGATGCTGAAACATTCTTTCGATTTGAGACACAGCCGGACGTGTTTGTTGCATCAGTCGCTTCTACTTTACGCCAGTCGTTACGTCGGTGTAGCACTGCTTTACGGCAGCGTTGGAGCTTTCTTGTGACGCGGCTGCATGCTGGAGGAGGTTGACGGCTCTCATTACTGCGTTTAAAGGTGGGTTTATCAGCACCAGTGCAACTCTCAGAAAGCCCAAGATCCATGTGCACTAACGATCTACACAAACCGTTGCATTAAGTCTCTTTCCAAAAGATTCAGGAACTTCTGCCGGCTCTATACTGCTGTTAAATGAATGGACTTCAGAGTGTGTTGTGTTGTTTTGTTCATTGTGTATTGTAGTGTGTATTTAGTGTCGTGTTGTACAAGTATAAGGCGTGTGTATTATATTAGGGAAACTGGTTAGCTGAACTCTTTTCTGGTAGAATTTGAAAGTAAAAACAACAATGATGAGACTGATATCTCTCTCTCTCTCTCTCTCTCTCTCTCTCTCTCACACACACACACTATCTATCTATCTATCTATCTATCTATCTATCTATCTATCTATCTATCTATCTATCTGTTTTCCTTCCTGTCTGTCTGTCTGCCCCTTCTCTCTCCCTCCCTCCCCCTGTCTGTCTGTTTTTCTTCCTGTCTGTCTGTCTGCCCCCCTTGCTCTCTGTCTGTCTGTCTGTCTGTCTGTCTGTCTGTCTATCTGCGCATCTCTCTCGCTTTCTCTCTGCGTCTCTCTGTCGGTCTGTCTGTCTTTCCTCCTTCCTGTCTGCCTGCCTGTCTCTCTCTCTCTCTCTCTGTCTGTCTTTATCTATTGCTCTCTCTGTCTTTATCTGTCTCAGTCATGGACTCCCTACACGTGTCCTCCAACCCTGACGACATCAGGAGTTTGCTGGTCCTGATCGCTGCTGAATTCTCTCCCAGCCGCCCACGTGTGTGTGCTAAGGACAGTCCAGCTAATGTTGTGCATTCTCACCCCATTTTGGTCCTGGGAGGAAGCGAGGGAACGGCGCTGTGCGGTGCCAGCGCCGTCAGCTGGTACCTGGCATCCGCAGGCGAGAAGGTGGGCAACGATGCCAAGCAGCAGAGCCAGGTGTGGCAGTGGCTGAGCTTCGCAGAGAGCGAACTGATTCCTGTGGCCTCTGCTGTGGTTTTCCCTCTGCTAGGTGTGACAGGCATTGACAAAAAGGTGGGACCCATGGGACCTAGATTTCCTGATTCATGTGCTGACTTGTATTATTGTAACTATTATAAATTGTATAATTATGATTACAATTTCTTCCCCCAGCTTCAGCAGACTTCCCATGGAGAGCTGCTGCGTGTTCTGAAGATTCTGGATCAGAGTTTAGAGCCACGGACGTTCCTGGTTGGAGAGAGCTTGTCTCTGGCTGACATGGCTGTCGCAACAGCTGTGCTTCTGCCTTTCAAATATGTAAGTCTTTGCATGAAGGCAATTTGCGTGTGTATTCCGTAGGGGTGACCCTGGATAGTCGAAGATTCGATGCTTCGATAGGAGGAGTCTGATTACCAATATTGTAGTAGAATCTTTGCGGAGGTGTTCTGTCATTTTGGATATATGAGGGCGCTCAATGTCTGATTTCACATAACTACCGGTTTTCTTCTAATAGATTGATATACAGACTATTATTATAATGCTGTGAATAAAAATCCAACCTCCCCGTGACAGATTTCGGTTTCACTTCAATATATACCAGCATCTGGGAGATTCTGTAATTGAATATTCCATTCAAATGTAATTCTTTGCGTTAATATGTGATTGAGCTTCACTCAAAAGCCCAATGACACTCAAGACTAAGACTCGACAAATCGGTGTAAACCCTTGAAATGAGGACACCCCTAATATTCCAGTGTGCTTGATCTTGGACGGGGTCTTCCCTTGCTGTTTATATAGATTAACTGCTTGACTGCGATCGTACACCGTTCATTGTTAAGAAGATTAATTTTGACTGCATTTTTCCACCCGTTTGTGGTTCTTCCCCATACTGTTACCACAAAGTTGGAACTTTTCCCATCTCTTTCATAAAGAGAACCAAATCTGCTCCAGCATGACGGTGCCCCTGTGCACAAATCCAGCTCCATGAAGATATGGTTTGCATGAGTTGGAGTGGAAGATCTTGAGTGGCCTGACTTAACCCTGTTGAATGTCTTTGGGATGAATTGGAACGCTGACCGCACTCCAGGCCTCCACATCCTACATCAACGGCCTTGCGGCTGAACGAGCACAAAATCTTCACAAGCACACTTTAACGTCTAGTGGAACATCTTCCTAGAAAAACGGAGGTTATTAGAACAGTACCGTATTTTCCGGACTATAAAGCGCACCCAAATATAAGTCGCACCCACTGAATTTGACAAAGATTTTTATTTTTTACATAAATAAGCCGCACCTGTCTATAACTGAAACTAATGAACTTTACACAGGCTTTAATGAAAGACAGTGTCTGTTACACGGCTTGTATCTAAACAGTAGCCTACCAAGAAAGTCATTGTTCACTGTCTTCCTCCTTACTTTCACAACAATTTCTCTCAGGAGTTTATCCTTTGGCATCGGCGTGTGTTTAAAAATCACCATCGGTGAATCTTTTCTCCCGATGCCCTGCAGCTCAGAACACAGGTGAAGTGTGTTTTTTCATGCCCGGTTGTTTTCAGCGTGACGAATGATTCGCATTTCCTGTAGACAGTCCGAGTGAGCGGAAGGTCAAACATCAGAGAAACCTCATCCATATTTATGATGTGGTGCGGCCCGATTCAGTGGGAGCGCATCTGATTTAATATAAAGAGTTTCATTGGTTAACCTGAACCCGTTCGGCAATATAATCGGTCTAATGTTATGGGGCTCAGTTTTTTGGCTTGAAGTTTGTGAAACCGGGAAAAAACCCAGGAAAAATCCATAAATTAGCCGCTTTATTGTTTAAGCCGCGGGATTTAAAGCGTGGGAAAAAAGTAGCGGCTTATAGTCCGGAAAATACGGTAAATGGTGTTTGTATGTAGAATGGGATGTTCAAAAAGCACATCAATAAGATCATGAAATGTATGATCAGGTGTCCAAAAACTTTAGAAACTTTAGTGTGTCTTCGCATGCTGTTTTCTTTATTAATGCTTGTAGCATGTGTAGGAAGACTCTGTGAGGCAAGAGCTATTTTTTCTTTCATTTTTTAGTGTAGTTGTTAATAATGTGGATATAATGATCAGTGGAAGCTCAGAGGTAAAGATGTTGGATTTCTAGTTGGAAGGTCATGAATTCAAATCCCAGCACCAAGTCGTTGCCTCATAATTGATATTCGCTCTGGATAAGCGGTGAAACAATGCACACACACACAGGTCTTATTCATTTGCTCTTTCTTTCACCAAAAAAACCCAAACCTGGGTTTAAACAGGATGTAACGAATTGCAGGAGCGATTACTATACATTAGGTTCATGTTCATTCTGACGCCCACGCGCATGCTTTAAAAAGAAAGGGAATGCATGTGAGATATTTATATGGTGCAAAAAAAAGCACAAATTCTGTGCATTTATTTCAGGGGACAGTTATAGCGAAACGACATCTCTCTCGATAACACTTTCCAGAATGCTGCACAACGACATCATCGTCTGATTCAGGGAATATGATTTCTTGCTATGTCTCTCTGCAGGTTTTGGACTCTTCAAACAGAAAGTCACTGGTGAACCTGAGCAGGTGGTTTGACACTTGCGTGAACCAGCCTGAGTTTTTGAAGGTGTTGGGTAAAGTGTCGCCCTGTGAGAAAATGGTGCCCGTGACGCCCAAACCGAATTCTACCACCACTGATCCTGCTGCAAACAATACGTCCAACGGAACAGCTGTTAGCGGTGAGTGTGTGTGTGTGTGTGTGTGTGTGTGTGTTAGCATGGTGAAGAGATGGTCGCTAAGCTTCTTCCTGCGCTATTTCATGTCTAACTTGCACTGTCGGGGAATGTCATAATATTTTAACAAGTGTATGAATGTTCTTTGTCTTTTAACGTTTTGCTTCACCGGGTTCTTGTCAGGTCCACCAAAGACCGAAGCACAGCTGAAGAAAGAGGCCAAGAAGCGTGAGAAGATGGAGAAGTTCCAGCAGAAAAAGGAGATGGAGGAGAAGAAGAAACAGATTCAGTCACAGTCGGAGGTGAGAGCGATGGACTTTCATGTATTTTCGGTTTCTCTTCGGGTTGTATCTGGATTAAAAAAAAAAAAACGAGAATCTGGAGGAGACGTCTAGACGAGGGTTTGATCAATCAGTCCTGAATTCCGGAATTGTTGGGACGTTATTATTTTTGATTTGAATAAAATGGAAACCAAAAGACGGCGATTGCGGACCATGTTGTCACATGGCTTCCTTTTTGCATGATGAAGCTTCAGTTGGCATCTGCAGATGGCACAGTGAATTGTGTTTACCGACAGTGGTTTCTAGAAGTATTCCTGAGCCCATTTAGGGGCCAGAAGACAACGGGGATCCAACAAAGGTCTTACACACCGAGGTCTCTCTAAATCTTTGGATGTACTGTAGATGATATTTGCAAAGCCTTAGCAATTTGACGTTGAGGAACATTGTTTTTTAAAGTATTCCACAATCTTTTTACACACTCGTTCATGGATTGGAGAGCCTCTGCTCATCTTTACTTCTGAAAGACTCTCTAAGACATCCATTTTATAGCTAATCATGTTACAGACTTGATGTCAATTAACTTAATTAGTTGCTAGATGTTCTTCCAGATGAATCTTTTCAAAATTTCTGGCTTTTTGAGCCTTTTGTTGCCCCGTGGGACCCGTTCCTGAATTCAGGTTGTACATGTGGTCTAATGAGATGTGAACAACAACAGTGCGAATGAGGTTTTTTTTTTTTTTTTTTTATGCTTAGAAAAAAGCCAAACCTGAAAAAAAGGAACTCGGTGTGATCACATACAACATCCCCACCCCGGCCGGAGAGAAAAAAGGTAGGTTTTGCGTATAATTTAAACCTACCTATTGATGGAGATGTCAAAACATGTATTTGTAACCTTCTTACATTTACTGCATATTGTCTCTGATTTTCAAAACCGCTCAGACATGCTCGGCCCACTGCCGGACTCGTACAGTCCTCAGTACGTGGAGGCAGCCTGGTACCCTTGGTGGGAGAAACAGGGTTTCTTCAAACCTGAATATGGAGTAAGAAACTCGTTATTCCTTCTTTATCAGGTGCTTAATGTAAATGTTTTTCCCTCACGATTTCACTTTTTCGATCTGTTTGTTTATTAGCGGAAGAGCATTAGCGAAGCGAACCCCCGCGGTATATTTATGATGTGCATCCCTCCTCCTAACGTGACAGGATCTCTTCATCTGGGTCACGCCCTAACCAATGCCATTCAGGACTGCCTGACCCGATGGTAAAGATTCAGTTTCTTTCTAGTACGAATTCATGTGCCGATTGTGTATTAGTACATTGGGTGTGTCATACGATTGAGCGTTCAGTCTTCAAAATAGAATCCAGTTTGGAGCAGGGTAAGTTTCTGTTTTCAAACAGTTCACTGTTTTCTTTCTTCTCAGAATGTTTCGGATTCTACCACTATTTAGGTAGAAATCCACAACCATTACAAGGTCTGTGCAGCTAGGTTAAGGAGGTTAAGTACAGTTTGCTCTCCTGTAACCCAGCTCAGTTACCTTATGTATTATACACGATGTAATTTATCATTAAGTGATTGATTTAAACGATCATTGGCTCCTTCTTGTTACCAATTTGTATGACTTGGTTATATTTCAAACAATGACAGACTAGTTCAGACATGTGACTTTGCTGTGCGGTGGTTACATGAAGAGAAAGAGCACCACAAATGCATTATTTGCTTTGAGAATGTTGATGGAGAAGTGTAGAGAAGGTCAGAAGTAGTTGCATTGTGTGTTTGTGGATTTAGAGAAAGCGAACGACAGAGTGCCGAGAGAAGAGTTGTGGTACTGTATGAGGAAGTCAGGTGTGTTAGAGAAATATGTGAGGGTATGTGTGCAGTAGGAACGACAGACTGGTTCAAGGTGGAGGGTGGACTGCATCAAGGATCGGCTCTAAGCCCTTTTCTGGTTGTGAATGAGTTTAGGTACCTGGGGATCAACAGTGCAAAGTAATGGAGAGTGTGTTAGAGAAGTGAAGAAAAGAGTGCAGGCAGGGTGGAGTGGGTGGAGAAGAGTGACAGGAGTGATTTGTGATAGAAGGGTATTCGCAAGAGTGAAGGAAAGTTTGTGGTGAGACCTGAGATGTTGTATGGTTTAGAGACAGTGGCATTGAGTAAAAGACAGGAGGTGGAGCTGGAGGTAGCAGAGCTGAAGATGGTGAGATGCAGCACACTGTGGCGAGTAGTACAGCAAGTGCGTGCAGTATTTATGTCAGTAGCACAAGGCAGCTCAGTGACCTAGCAGCTGTCCTCCCGTGTGATTACGCAGGCACAGGATGAGAGGCGAGACCACGCTGTGGAATCCAGGCTGCGATCACGCTGGTATCGCCACTCAGGTGGTGGTGGAGAAGAAGCTGATGAGGGAAAGAGGGATGACCAGACATGACCTGGGCCGAGAGAACTTCATTGCAGAGGTCTGGAAGTGGAAGAACGAGTAAGTACAGTTTAAAGGGACACGGGAGGTGGTTAATGTGAGGTGAGGAGTCCTGGGGTGCAGTCATGGTTCCAATTCATCCCAAAGGTGTTAAACTCAAGCCATCTGTTCATGGAGCTGGCTTTGTGCATAAGGACAATGTCATACAGCATTTAAAATGCCTCCCACATCCTATACAATCATGTGTCTCCATTTTTGTGGTGACAGTTTGAGGAAGAACCACATATGGCTGGAAAAGTTGGGTGTCCCAATACTTTTGTAGTGTATGTGTACATTATTCTGTCAGTACACCCTCATGTAGCCGGTCTGTCTGGTTCAGTGATGAGATGATCTGCCTCTGCTCTGCCATTAGAAAAGGAGATCGTATCTACCACCAGCTGAAGAAACTCGGCTCTTCGCTCGACTGGGACAGAGCTTGTTTCACTATGGATCCTGTGAGTAGACAAAAAAAAAAACATCCTTTCGGATAACTCTTTGAGACCGTTGGGCTTTAATCAAACAGCAGTAGGGACTCGACTCATTCGAGAGCTTTGTTTAGACCCTTCATTACTCTTATTTATTCTATTGACCCAGATGTCTTTTAATTTCCACGTCAGACCACACTGGAGTAGTGTGTAATGATGTTTAAATCTGATCGTCAGAGGGAATGCGTTAAAATAAAGAATATGTATTTACTTTTAATGATACAAATAATGGATCAAGGACACAAACTATCATATACCTAAAATTACATAGAAAATATATAATACATATGTCTGTGAGTGGCATTGCTTTGGTCACAGGTTGTTTTTTTTTTTTCAAGCATTATGCTAGCATAGTAATTATAATTGTACTGAGGATGTGCCTAATGCTTTAAAGATACAAACATAATTAGTGTAATATTTATATATGAAATCAAAAATTTTCAAGGGTGCCATTAGTAATGTTCAGTCTAGCCCAATGCCAAACCCGGCCTGATACTAAAATTCTTACTTTGTTTATTACCTAGGTCAATTTCTTTCCTCATGGTGTTTATATGCATGTGTGTGCAGAAACTGTCCTATGCTGTTCAGGAGGCATTTATTCGTATGCATGAGGAGGGCGTGATCTACAGGAGCAAGAGACTGGTCAACTGGTCCTGCACCCTGAACTCTGCCATCTCCGACATTGAGGTGCGTTTACTGACTTCTGCCATCTGTACGTTTGGTGCTTAATAACTAAATGAGTCCGGTTGGTTCACCGATCAGTCGACCAAGCCGATGTTGTTCTTTTGTTGCAAATGTTTGAGTATATTGTCATTCATTTTTGCGTTGCTTCAGGTGGATAAGAAGGAGCTGACGGGTCGAACGCTGCTTCCCGTGCCAGGCTATAAGGAGAAGGTGGAGTTTGGAGTGCTGGTGTCCTTCTCTTACAAGATTGAGGGATCAGGTAAGACAATATGGAGGATATATGTGTGCTTTTTAAACCCCATTCCACATTTGCTCTCCATTTGCTATTCTAATAACCTTCACTCTTCTGGGAAGATGTTTCACTAGATTTCGGAGTGTGTTTGTAGAGATTTGTGCTCATTAAGCCCCGATGGTGTTAGTAAAGTCAGGCACTGATGTATGTGAGGTGAGAAGGCCTGGGGTGCAGTCAGCATACACATTCATCCCAAAGGTGTTCAAAAGGGTAGAGGTCAAAGCTGTTCCACTCCAACCCATGTAAATGATTTGTTCAAAGAGCTGACTTTGTATACAGGGGCACTGGGAGAATCCCAAGAGATCATCAGATTTCTAGTATTTTTTGTATTTTTCTTTTTCTAGTATCTGTCTTTTGTGAAAGAAGTTCTATAAGATCAGATTTGTAGTGTAATTCTGCAGTCACACATGTAAAAACAACAGCATGTCAGTGATGCATCTCTAGAGGGCGCTATCGTAAAGACAGTGGCCCCTCTCAGCCGCTCCGTCAATGGACGCGACCTGGAAAAACTATCGCTTTGGATTTTTGCCAATAGTTCCAGCAATGGATTATCGGTGCCGGCAAAACGGATGAATCTCTCTACCTATAATTGTCATGCTGGAAAATGTAATGCTTCTGCATCTAAGAAACGTTCTTGTACAACCGTGAGTCCCCGAAACTGAGGCTTCCGAATACTTTTTAACGTAAAGTTTATTTTGTGCTTTCCTTGGATAGATGAGGAGGTGGTTGTAGCAACCACACGTATCGAGACCATGTTGGGCGACACAGCCGTGGCCGTGCATCCTAACGACTCCAGATATCAGGTAAATAAACAACCAGGTCTCTTTTTGGTCTCTTCTGTCCTTATTTTACTTCTGTTCGACTTTTACACATCGCCTGTTTCCAATCAACTTCTATATACGCCTAAAATCTCGATCTTATGGATACAAACCCATGAGCATGCGAACCTATGAGCATCGTCAAAGTCTTCTTCATTTGCTTTCTCTGCTTCTACGGTGATTCTGACTGACAGGGTAATAAACAGATGATCATTTTGCTTTCTCTGTTCCGGGTTTGTTTGATCGGAGTTCAGTCAGATTAATACCATATCCTTATCCTGTATGTGAAAGGAGCCAGTGTTCCTCCACAGATTCTGCATACTCTTTCTCTTTTTTTTTTCTTTAGCACCTGAAAGGAAAAGTAGCAGTTCACCCGTTCTGTGACCGCAAGCTGCCCATCGTGTTCGATGACTTTGTGGACATGAACTTTGGAACAGGTTAAAACGCACACACACACACACACACACACACACACACACACACACACACACACACAATCACACACACAATTACACACATGTTTAAATGAAAGCATCTGCTTTTACATCACCAAATGTTTACACAAGCACTATTTACTATTGTATGGATGTTTGTACACGTGCACTTTATGCAGTGTCCTAATTAGTTCAGTGTCTACAGAAATCTTCGCAGTGTACTCTACTGTACATAGCTGAAACGATTTGGCTTGAATGAGAGTCCTAAGGAGAGCGTGCTTTAAATAACTCTGTGGTTGATGATTAAGATCAAGCTTTATTTTAGGAATGGTGATGTGTGCTTGTCTTCTTGTGCTGATTCAGTGGTGGAATTGAGGTGACATGATTTTATTCTTTGACTGAGCTCTTAATTATTGGCGTAGGTGCGGTGAAGATCACACCTGCTCATGACCACAATGACTACGAAGTGGGGGAGAGACACAAACTGCCCTTTATCAACATCCTGGATGAGAATGGCTTCCTCATCAATGTTCCTCCTCCATTCCTGGTACAAACACATGCACATTCCACGCACACTGCGCACTAACGCACAGTATATACACCTTGTATACACTCACTCACACACACACACACACACACACACACACACACACACAAAGCACAGATACCAATCATGCACACACATTCTGCCAAAACACATACCACACACACACTGCACACACACACTGCACACATTCTGCCCAAACACCTACCACACAAACTGCACACACATTCTGCCCACATACCACGTGCACACACATTCTGCCCAAACACATACCACACACACATTCTGCCCAAACACACTGCACACACACATACTGCACACATACTGCGCACACACACACACTCTGCCCAAACACATACCACACACTGCACACATTCTGCACACACACACATTCTGCCCAAACACATGCATACATACTGCGCACACACACATTCTGCCCAGACACTGCACAAATACTGCACACACATTCTGCCCAAACACATACCACACAAACTGCACGCACACACAAACATTTTGCCGCACACTTGGACCGTGTGTGTGTGTGTGCTTGTAATATTTCTTGGTCATTATAATAAGTAGCACCTTATAAAGATCTTAGTTGTGCTTTAAAATATAAAGCAACAGAAATATACTTTTTGAAGACACATGATCATCTTTTATAGTCCATCACAGCTGACCCCCAGAACCCCACTGTACAAGTCTGATATCCTTCAGTGCAAGTATAAGGAAGATAGTGAAAGCCTGTGATTTTAGAATTAGGTCGATTCTAAATATAGTCTTTACATAAGTATTAAGTGTGATTTGGTTGTTTGATTCATTTTTTTTTTTAAATGATTGGTAGCATGTCTTTCGTAAGACGAATAGAGATGACCAAACACACACAATAATTTGTTGTTCCATTAGACTAAATAATTGTTGTTGTTGTTGTTGTTGTTGACGACAGGGTATGAAGCGTTTCGAGGCGAGGAAGGCTGTGCTCCAGGCCCTGAAAGACCGAGGCCAGTTTAAGGACATCAAAGACAATCCCATGGTGGTGCCTGTGTGCAGGTCAGTGCAAGAAACCCTCAACAAAAACATACACACTATATGGACTAAAGTTTGTAGACACCTGAGCAAGTATGTGCTTTCCGAACATCCACATTTAGTCATCTTTTGTGGCAATAACAACCTCCACTCTTCTGGGAAGATTTTCCAGTAGATTTTGGAGTGAAGAGGTTTGTGCTTAATCATATACAAGGGTGTTTGTAAAGTCAGGTACTGATGATAAAGGCAGTTCGTTTTTTTTTTTATTCTTTATTTTTAGTGCAGTAACAAACAACACTATTTTTTTCTTCCCCTTTTTTAAATTCTAGAATTCTAGAATACAAACAAACAAATAAATGTAATGAAACAAATAATTATAATAACCTGTGGGAGGTCAGATATATGCTTTATTTATTTATTTATTTATGCTAATTGAAGGTTCTCTGTATACTGTATAGTAGAGGCTTTAGAAAAAAAGCATTCTAATTTCCAATATGTAATAGGGGAGAAGTGTTGCAAGAGAATTTTTAAAAACAATTTCCATTCAAAAAGTAAAGCACATCTGTTCTATACTTCCACAAAGTCTGGACACAGTTGCCCTACATATTCAACCCAATTAGACCAGAATCCTGTTTTAATGTTTATGTTCTAATAGAATGAGAAACAGATTTATACAGATTGGCCAGGCAGAGGGACCGAGCTGGAAAGGATGTGCTGCATGTTAGAGCAATAAAGGATGGAGATGGAAATGTGTTGACTAGTGAGGAGAGTCTGTTGAGAAGATGGAGGGAGTATTTCGAGGAACGAACAAGGAAAATGAGAAAGAGAGAGAGAAGGTTGGATGGTGTAGAGATTGTGAAGCAGGAAGTGGATATGATTAGTAAGGAGGAAGTGAGAGCAGTGATTAAGAGGATGAAGAGAGATGGCAGTGGAGTTTTTAACCAGGTTGTTCAACAAGATTTTGGAAGGTTGAGAGGATGTGCAGGAATTTAGGAGTGTGCTGGTACTGATCTTTAAGCATAAGGGAGATGTGCAGACCTGCAGTAATTACAGGGGAATAAAGTTGATCAGTCACACCATGAAGTTATGGGAAAGAGTAGTGGAAGCCAGGCTGAGAGAAGAGGTGACCATCTGTGAGCAACAGTATGGTTCTATGCTGAGGAAGTATGTTGATGGAGAAGTATAGAGAAGGTCAGAAGGAGTTGTATTGTGAGTTTGTGGATTTAGAGAAAGCGTACGACAGGGTGCTGAGAGAGGAGTTATGGAATTGTATGAGGAAGTCAGGTGTGGCAGAGATGTATGTGAGGGTGGTGCAGGACACGTATGAGGACAGTGTGACAGCAGTGAAGTGTGCAGTAGGACCGACAGACTGGACTATGATGTCCAAGGAGACTCCTGTCTGACCTCATCCTTCAACCTGTCCATCACCACTGCAAACAGTAAAGGGCTCAGAGCCGATCCTTGATGCAGTCCAACCTCCACCTTGAACCAGTCTGTCAGTAGTCGGTCCTACTGCACACTTCACTGCTGTCACACTGTCCTCATACGTGTCCTGCACCACCCTCGCATACATCTCTGCCACACCTGACTTTGGGATATTGTTATCTGTGGTGAGATTAGGGAGCAGGTTAAGAAGAGCTTGGAGAGGTGGAGGTATGTGCTGGAGAGAAGGGGAATGAAAGTCAGTAGGAGTAAGACAGAGTACATGTGTGTGAATGAGAGAGAGGACAGTGGAGTGGTGCGGTTGCAGAGGGAAGAGGTTGTGAAGGTGGAGGAGTTCAGGTACCTGGGGTCAACAGTGCAAAGTAATGGAGAGTTCGTTAGAGAAGTGAAGAAAAGAGTGCAGGCAGGGTGGAGTGGGTGGAGAAGAGTGACAGGAGTGATTTGTGATAGTAGGGTATCTGCAAGAATTAAAGGGAAGGTTTATAGAACTGCGGTGAGACCTGTGATGTTGTATGGATTAGAGACAGTAAAAGACAGGAGGTGGAGCTGGAGGTAGCAGAGCTGAAGATGTTAAGGTTTTCGTTGGGAGTGAGAAGGATGAACAGGATTAGAAATTAGTTTATTAGAGTGACAGCACATGTAGGACGTTTTGGAGACAAGGTGAGGGAGGTGTGATTTGAGATGGTTTGGACATGTGTAGAGGAGGGACATGGGGTATATCAGTAGGAGAATGCTGAGAATGGAGCCACCAGGAAGGAGGAAAAGAGAAAGACCAAGGAGGAGGTTTATGGATGTGGTGAAGAAAGACATGCAGGTAGTTGGGGTGAAAGAGGCAGCTGAAAAGGACAGAGGGGTATGGAGACAAATGATCTGCTGTGGTAAATCCTAATAGGAAAAGCCAAAAGAAGAAGTTGTTCTAATAGAATGTCTTAATGTGTGTGGTGTATATATGCAGTCGCTCTAAGGACATTGTGGAGCCCCTGCTGAAGCCTCAGTGGTACGTCAACTGTGGGGAAATGGGGAAGCAGGCAGCCGATGCAGTCAGGAGCGGAGAGCTGAAGATCATCCCAGAGCACCACCTGAAAACCTGGTTTAACTGGATGGATAACATCAGGTGAGGTCTCATCAGGGTTAAAGCTGACGACCACTGCTCGTTATGACACCTGAGGTTCTCATTGTTCCATCAAGCACCGTGCCATGAACCTGTTGTTTACTCTTGATTGTGTTTTGCACGTATTCAGGGATTGGTGTATCTCTCGTCAGCTGTGGTGGGGTCACCGGATCCCGGCGTATTTCGTCACTGTGAACGATTCCTCTGTGAAAGCTGGAGAGGTGAGCAAAATGCTTTGGTGCCGTCACGACCTTATGTTCAAAAGTTTGTGTACACCAGGCCAAATAATTGTCTGCTTTTTGAACATCCCATTATACATTTAGTCCCCATTTACTGTTAATTTCCTCCACTCTTTTGGGATGATGTTCCACTGGATTTTGGAGTGTGCATAGATATATGTAGATGTAACCAAGTTTATTTCTGTGAAGCCGATTGAATTGAATTCCCTAATACACTAAATCCTACTCTGTATTCACTTGTGTGTGTGCGTTTAAAGGATGTAGATGGTCATTACTGGGTCAGTGGACGGTCAGCGGAAGAAGCCCAAGAGAAAGCAGCGAAGCGCTTCAACGTCACTGTAGACAAAATCTCCTTGCGGCAAGGTAACGTCATCTTGACCCCACGGGAAGGGGTTCAATCGGTCACTTGTGGGCCCTTGAGCAAGTCCCTGAACCTTCAACTGCTCGGGTGTATAAATGAGAGGATTGCCGTCAAGTTCCTTCATACAATGCAGTGATCAGAAACCTGGAAAAATCGTTTTTTTCTGTTTGTGTTTTTTTGATTGATTATGTAAAATGATTATATATTTTTGTTTTGATGCATAATGTTTAAATGTGTATGTGTGTTAGATGAGGATGTCTTGGATACCTGGTTTTCTTCTGGGATCTTTCCCTTTTCCATTTTTGGATGGCCAAATGAAGTAAGCCCATGTCAGCTAATTATTTCTGCTCTTAAACCAAGAAGAATATGGCATTTTTGTAAAAGTGTGTGTGTGTGTTTTTTCTGCAGAACGAGGACCTGAGCGTATTTTATCCAGGCACTCTGTTGGAGACAGGCCATGATATACTGTTTTTTTGGGTGGCTCGTATGGTCATGATGGGCCTCAAACTCACAGGCAAACTTCCTTTCAAAGAGGTGTGTTTATACACAGGTAGTCCCCGAGATACGATGGTTCAAATGTTAAAAAAAAAACATTTGAAGGTTTTAAATGTCTACCCTCTACCATTTACAGTATATATATTACGGTTTCGTGTGGCCAAATTATGTATTGTGATTTCAATTACGGTACACGGCCCCCATCATCATTATTTGAGTTTCCCGGCTAGGCTAGACCATGTCTTGATTTGTGATATATTTTCAAGTTACAATGATGTATCATAAAACCACTGTGCTCTTGTGTAGGTGTATCTGCACGCCGTGGTGAGGGATGCCCACGGCAGGAAGATGAGCAAGTCTCTGGGGAACGTGATCGACCCTCTGGACGTCATCACTGGAATCTCACTGGAGGTACAATAAAGAAAAAAAGGCTGACGTATTTTTTAAGCTGCTTTCTAGTTGAAGTCTGGGGTTATTTTGAAAGTATTTGAAGCGTTTTAATTGGACGAGTTTGTTGTATACACTGTAGGACATCAGAGCATTAGATTACTATGTACTTTTTGAACTGCTGGCTGGCTTTGTGCACAGGGATATTGTCATGCTGGAACAGGTAATTTACAATTGTGTGCCTCCAGCTTTTTTCAGAACAGTTTGGGGAAGAAGTGCATATAGCAGGAAAAGTCAGGTGTCCAAACACTTTTGGACATACCACGTATCGACATTTCTGTTAGATTCAGAAGGTGTTCAACTCTATATATGCTTTTATTATATATATAAAAAAAAAGGATTATTGTATTTTAAATGTATCTAATTAGCTAATAAAATGTGGGATTTTGTGTATATAATTTTATATATATATATATATATATATATATATATATATATATATATATATATATATATATATATATATATATATACAAAATACCACGTTTTCAGGGTCTTCATTGTTTTTTTTCTGAGCTGTTTGTGTATATGTGTGTAGGGTCTCCATGCTCAGCTGAAGGACAGCAATCTGGACACACTGGAGATTGAGAAGGCTAAACAAGGACAGGTAAATTTCCTCTACTCTAAAACGGTCTAGCATGTAGTTAAGACTCCTGCTTTGAGTGCAGAATAAATATTTCCATATTGGTTGCAAGTCAAATTTCATCCTGTCCTTTTTTTGGGGGGGTAGAAATCTGATTACCCCACCGGAATTCCAGAGTGTGGAACCGACGCTCTCAGGTTTGCCCTGTGCGCCTACACCAGCCAAGGTAACACATTCTTTAATCAGAGTAAAACCTCCTCTATTTACCTTCCTTTCGAATCACACTTCAAAACCGCTCTCGGCCTCAGGACGGGACATTAACCTGGACGTGAACAGGATTCTGGGCTACAGGCATTTCTGCAATAAGCTGTGGAACGCTGTGAAGTTTGCCATGAGGACGCTGGGCGAAGTCTTTGTGCCGTGGGAGAAAGCTCAGGTGAAAAGGTTTAATAATGCAGTCAGCCCCCGACTTACAAATTTTCACAGATACGCACACGGCCAAACAAGAAAAAAAAGAATCGTGCGACTGAGACACGTCAGTCTCACTCTTCTCGACTTACGAAATGTTTTTCCGGTCCCTATCTATTTTGTAAGTCGAGGGCTACCTGTATTTAAAAAAAAATAATTTGAATAATGGTGCAATTATGAGTGTATAGCGATGGCTTGTGCATTTACATATGTGGTGTAAAACGTGATTTAAAACGTTGCTCGTGTGTGTTCGGATCCCTCGCGTGACGCAGCTGTGCGGCAGTGAGGGCGTGTCCGATAGGTGGATTTTGTCGCGCCTCTGTGCTGCCGTGGCCCTCTGTGGAAACGGATTCCAGGCGTATGATTTCCCAGCGATCACCACAGCTATTTACAACTTCTGGCTCTACGAACTGTGTGACGTTTATCTGGTAATATACCTGCTCCTTCAATTTTTTTTCCCCTTCTTACAGAATTGCCTCTCTTCATTTCAACAGTCATGATAGAAAACAAATGAAATTTAAACTGTTTCTAGGAAAGCGTGAAGCCTGTTTTGAGCAGAACAGACTCAGAAGGCCTGAAGCAAGCCGACATCTGCAGACAGACGCTCTACACCTGTCTGGACGTCGGGCTTCGCCTCCTGTCTCCCATCATGCCTTTTGTCACCGAGGAGCTCTTCCAGCGGTTGCCACGGAGACAGCCCCAGGACAGTCCCCCGAGTATCTCTGTCACTCCGTACCCTGAAACCTCAGAGGTGAGCCGGTCAGAAGAAATGGATGCACACAAATGATTATTACTAATCAATGATGTTCTGAATATTGAGGCTTGGTGAATGGTCTCGATGATGTGAATTCCAGATGCAGTGTAGTAAATAAAATGCTTAAGATGTGGTCTCATAGAAAATAATACAAAGTATCCACCAGGGGGAGCTAATGTTCCCACTTCTAATGCTGAAGCCAAATGCATTCCTGCAGACCCTTAATCATGTTATCAGGCATTAGGTATCTAAATAAAGCATCTGTATAGCTTAGGTGTCGCTCAGTGGTGAAGGTTCAGGGTTAGTGATTGGAAGGTAAGGAATTTAAGCCCTAGAATTGGCCCATGCGCAAGGCCCTTAACCCTCTCTGCTCCAGCGGGCACTGCATCATGTCTGATTCTGTCTTCTGAACTAGAGGTTGGCGGATTCATCCGTTTTGTTGATTAATCATCACCGACGGTTGCTTGCTGGAACTATCGTCTCTGTGCAAAAATCCATAAAGTTAGTTTTTCCAGGTTGCGCCTGTGGAGGTCCACTGTCACTGTATGAGTGCGCCCTCTAGAGGCGAATAACTGAAGCTATGTGCTGTCTTTTCTTGGGATTAAACTTTTTTTTTTTTTTTTTTTTTTTTTTAGCAAAGAAAACCTAAGAGGCCATGCATTATAATATTTGTTTTCTCATGATCACAACAGAATTTTCTTGGGACCTCGATATCAGTGAGGTCTCGCGATCAGTACTTAATGTTTCTGTGTATTCAGTGCACGAGCGTGTTCTAGAGAGCAGCATCGTGGATAATGAACATAACCATTTGTGGCAGCACAAAAACAATAACCACAGATGTTAGGGTTATTATCCACAATGCTGCTCTCTAGAAAATTCCTCATGATCAGTACTTAATTTTGCTGTATATTCGGCATGTTCTAGAGGCAGCATCTTTGCAAGATTCATGGATAATAACCATGTTATATTTTCCATAATGCCACCTTTATAACATGCTCTTATGCCAAACATACTGAGAAAAACTGAGTACTGAATATGAGGAACCAACAATCAACTTTCGTTATGTCGAGATGATGAGAAAAGGAAGTCGTAATCACGAGAAAACAAAGAAAAAAATAGAATGCATGGCCTCTTAGCGTCACCGTTTTATTTATTAATATAAATTTTACTTATGAATACAGTATATTCATATTTAACTTTAGTACTATTTTACTTCTCCAGTATCCATTTTAAGAACTAGTGGTGGGTTATTTGGTTATCAGTAAATCCGATCCAACCGAGCTGTCCGTATTAATAAAACCTACACACTGTTCCACTCCTACTCTGAGCTCAGCTTCCTAATAAGAAGGGATATAAGAGGAAAGAATTCACTGTACTGTATATGTGACAATCAATTTATCAGATTTTTTTTTAAGAATATCATAGGATTTTTCACCAACGCAAAGAGGAAGTGGTGGGAAGTGGAATGTGTTGTGTCATGCTCTGGGGGTGGGGGGGTTCAGCTGTTCAATCACTGCTTTTATGGTTTGTTCTGCAGTTCTGCTGGCACAGTGAGGAGCTCGACCAGCAGATGGAGTTTGTGATGACTGTAGTCAGAACCATTCGATCACTCAGGGCTGATTACAACCTGACCAAGACACGTGCAGACTGTAAGAGCACTCTGCTACACACATACAGGGAAAAAAAAACAAATATATATATATATATATATATATATATATATATATATATATATATATATATATATATATATATATGGGCTGCAGCGAACAATTATTTTGATAATCTATTAACTTTTTTTTTTTTTCGATTAATCGGAAAAAATTTACATTGTTGAACTACCCTAGTTCAAGGTATTTGTATAAAAGTGTACTTAAAAAAATGCAAAGCCACATATTGAGTTTAAGTATCTAGAATATTTGACATTTTAAAGCGTATAGTAGCTGCTTGTGTAGGAGTGCATGGGGGATTTCTTCTTGAACAAGTTCCCTCATGCTGGGTTTAAGAAAAAATATATATAAATACAGCATTCGATTATACAAACTGAAACAATTTTGCCGCATTTGCATCGTTTTTAATGATAATTGCAGATGGTAAGTTGACAACCATGTTTAAAATAATCACTATACAATATACACTGTTTTGACAATTTAGTTTGGAAAAAAGAAAAACATACATCACATATTTTATTTACTCTATTTTTTTAAAATCCGCCACGACGTCCACATCCGCCAATTAAAACCGTCCGTGTGGAAATGTAGCAAAAGCTGTTTGGTGTCCTGATTTACGTAATTTAAAAGACCATGATTAAAACTTTTAGAAGAATATTTTGTCTTCATGCTCTATGATGAGTTTGGTTTTACTAAAATTAATCATACATTTGCATAATGAATCCATATTTGTCCATGGCCATGTCGATTAGATTAGATTGTTGCCTCATATATTTGAAGATACCGCATCCTATATAGAGTTGTGGGCCTATATAGGTGGGAAAGGCGGGTGTCCCAACACTTTTGGTTTATGAATATGCATCTGGAACCGAAAACAGAAAGAGAATCATGTTATCACATCTAGATCATAAAGCTTTTGAAAATCCAGCGTTCAGAAATGAAAGGAACCCATTTTCCTGTCGCGCGTTTTTTCCTCTCAGGTTATCTGCAGTGTATAGACTCCACTACAGCGTCTCTGGTGGAGGAATACAAGCTGCAGATCCAGACTCTCTCCTACTCTCAGGCCATCCACCCAGTCACAGGGAGTGAAGGCACCATTCCAGACGGCTGTGCTGTGGCCATCGCTTCAGACAAGTGCACTGTTCATCTCATGCTGAAGGTGAGGAGTGTCATTATTTACAATGGGACATGCTGGTTATATCACCACGTCACAGCATCGCTCTAACGTACAGCCGCAGTAATTATGATAGTCCTTTTGATAATCATTCCCATTGCAAATACAACTCATGATTAAATAGAGGTGGAATTGAAACCTTCAACGCAACACACGTTTATTCACGACGTCCGTTCTTTACTCGGATATAGAAAATATTAATTAACTCCACCGAAAAATCTTTTTTAATCACTAAACATTTGTTTTACTGGAAACATAGGAAAAGTTCCGTTTGGTGTCCCGATGATTTACGTCATTCAAAACATCGTTATTACTTGAAAACCTTTGGAAGAATTGTGTCTTCATGCTCTATGATGAGTTTGGTTTCATTAGTATTAAACAAAGATTTGCATAAAGTATCAATATTTGTCTATGGCCATGTTGATTTGATTATTTAAAAACTTAAAGCATTTAAGTTGCATTTAGAACAGATATGAATGTGTGATTAATTACGAGATAACTCCTGACAATCGTGCGATTAATCACGATTAAATATTTAAACAGCCCTAATATAAATATATATACACATGTATATATGTGTGTGTGTGTGTGTGTCACCACCTTTTCTTGTTCTTGGTTTCTCCACCCAATTAAACTAGATTTAAAATAAAAATTGGAAGTGTGTTGATATGACCTCTGTATTATCGCTGTGTGTGTGTGTTGGTTGACTGATTGCCATTTCCTCCTCATGTTCCCGTCCTCAGGGTTTAATTGATGTAGAAAAGGAGGTGGCCAAACTGACGACAAAGAAGGGCGAGCTGGAGAAGCAGATGGAGAAACTGGAGGAGAAAATGAAAAAGAGCGACTACAAGGAGAAAGTCCCGCTGAAGGTTCAGGAGCAGGATGCTGACAAGGTAATGAAGATGGGGTTGTTTTGATGCATTCACACTAGATTTTGGATTACAAATTGATTGGAGCCAAATATCTAATTCTAATATCTCACTCTCTCTCTCTCTCACTGTACAGCTGAGACAAAGTCAGATCGAGCTACAGAAAGTGACTGAAGCTATGGAGAACTTCAGAAAGATGATGTAATGCTTCTTCACCTCTTCCTTGGGTATATTTTTTACACGTCGATGGACGGCTTGTAGTCTGTAGCTGTGAAAGTGCGTCTCTGCTGCTTAACCGCTGTCTTCTAACATCAGAAAGGTTCATTAAATATTATCTTTGAGTCTCTATTATCTTGAGTTCTTTATAAAATGTTTTAACCTCCACTACAAAAATGGCCTCTGATCAGCGAAAGGGTTGCACACCATTTATATTTAACTTGCACTATATCGACTTGACAAAAGTTTGTGGACACCTGGCCATATGATTGGGATGTTCAAAGGATACATGGCAGTCCTCCTTTGCTGTTATAATAACCTCCACTCTTCTGGGAAGATGCGCCACTAAACATTGGACCTATAACTTTGTGGTAGCAGTTTGGGGAAGAACCACATAGGGCTGGAAAAGTCAGCTGTCCCAATACTTTTGGTCATTGTGAATATTTAAATGAAAAAACAGGAGTCTGTAGGAGAAACTGCATCGAGGGTTGGATCGAGCAGGCTGCTGGTTTTTACAGGAATCACACCAGCCCTCATCTTTATTAGGTGGTTTTTTAATACAGTAATATTCAGCTTGGCCATGACTCATAAATAATAAACTGCTCACAAAAACCGAGGACAGAGAAACACACACGAAGCAAAAAAAATTAAAAAGTAAAAAAAGGGATTGGCCCGGTACCTTCCGAAGGAACGTTTGCATTAAACGCTTGTTTATTTTAAGCCTTATAGAAGCACCAAATTTAAACGTCCAAAATTCTTCAAAAGAAACATGCAGACGTCCAAAAAAAAAACAAAAAAAACCTAAATCGAACATTTCAAAGTTTAACACTAACATTCCACAGTTTCTCAGTGCTTCACTTCGTGTAGTCTCTCCATTCCAGTCTCTATTTCTCTTTCTTGCTGGCTTCTTGGAGCTTCGAGGGAACATGAAACTCCGAGAAGGGGAGAGGAGTGCAATGCGTCGTCTCGAAATTCCTCAAGTACTTTCGAGCCTACGGAGAAACGTTCAAGAAAAATAGATAAATAACCCAAGCGAAAGTCATCACTGGTCAGCACCTTTTTGAAGAAGTGATTACTGCACTGATTAGTACGAGGAGGTATCAAAAAATTATTCAAGTCACAGGGAGCACCGATCTTCATGAGTACATGGTCCTGTGTACATCGGGAGCTGCGCACAGATTTGGCTCCTGTGGACTTCACCCTCGTATGAAGCTCACTGTTTTGACATTATTGTGGCGCTCCATAACGAATCGCTTAAAAGAGTTTGACACGCTTCGAAAAGAAGACCTCCGGGACACATTCAAAAAGTGGCAAGACCACTGGGAGCGCTGTATTGTGCAAGGGAAATGTTTTGAAGATGATCGGGTGTAAACGTAGATGAAAGTTCTATCTTTTTAACCTTTTGATGCCACCTTGTATGTTTTAATATTTTTTGGAAAAGGGACCATGTACAATTTTAGCGTAAGCGTTTTTATTTGATACCTTGTACCGAATTTAGCCAATGGCTAGTTTTCATCCATGGTCCCTTGGCAGGTGGTAATAAACAAACAAACGCGCACATACAATACAATAACACCTTCCGTTAAGTTAGTGTTTACCGATTTGAGTTGATTTTAAATAAGGTTTTAGTTTTATTTTAAAATGTGTCAATAGATGTACACATCGTTATGTCATCTGGTAGAGTAAAAGAAAACCAGTGAAATTGGGTTAGCAACTGTCCAATGCATTATTCGAACCTGGAGACATAGTGGTGAACCGTGATCGAGGAAGAACTGAGGTGAGTTGGTGAGGTCTGAATATATTCTAAATAACCAGGTTTTACATGATTTCTTCATAATCCTAGATCACAATGCCAGGATTCAAAATGTTCAGGAATCTTGGGCTGTGCTGGAGAAGACTTTGAATCGAACTCTGGATAGAAAAATTTATGTTGCTATATTGCATAATGAAATGATGCCATGTCGAAAGCATGGTGTGTTTCATTTCTGCTTGTGTTTAGAAATACATTTGAGTAGGAGTAATATTTTCCCCTCACCAGAAAAAGAGCGAGCTGCGGTCGGCCTTCGAGATTCATTTCCTCCTGACCTGTAACACACATGAGAGCAGATAACAGATCACCCCCAGCCCCCACCAGGTGTTTATACGCTCTGCATAACTCATCAATTTGCGATGTGTTCGAGTAGCAGAGTTTGGAAATGTGTGCAGCAGCACCTCCAATGATTATGAAGGAAAAAAAAGAAAAATACAAAAGAATGATGGGAAGAAATGAGGCTGGGACTGATTTCTTTCTAACCCAAGGTTCACGTGAGATAAAAACCCGAAGGAGCTGAACAATTGACCGTTCTTTTTCCCCAAAATGCTTTTGTAGGTAGGGGCAACTAAAAGTGAATGCATCCAACTTCCCATGTCTTTACGAAAAATAGTTGGGCACAAGTTCTTTATCATTACCACCATCAATAAGACTAGAGATCGACCGATTTTACCGAAAGCTATGTTAGGATGGATGGTACTTGCCGAAAACAGATTAATCAATCGTTAATAAAAAACGAATCATACTGAATCATGAAAATGTGGCAAATTACATAAATCTTAATGACAAAAGAAGACACTTTAAATAAACAGCATGTCGCACTAGTGATTCGTCTCTAGAGATTATTAAGGAATGCAACCCGGAAAAACTATCGGTATTTTTTGTTAATAGTCCAGCAATCATCTTTCGGTGCCGATTAATCAGCAAAACCGATGAATCGATTGCCCTCTAGACGGGACCCACGTGATATAATGCATAGCTCAACTTTAGTGGGTTTTCGAGCTAATATTCAAAATTGTAGGTTTTGTACGTCCAATCTTTGGCCCTGTGCATATTGCCGTGAGCATGTTTTAATAGTTTTGCTGTAAATCTCCACACCCAGCTTCTGTGGTTAATGTTATTAAACACATTACTGAATATATAGTAGTGATCAGTTTTCTTACCAAAGAATGAAGCGTCTGTGTCTGTTTGAAAAGTCTGCAGCACAGACAGACACCAGTCATCGTCCACCTGATACCCAGTGTATACAGACTCTAAAAAAAAAACCAAGAAAAAATGGATGGGTCATTTTTATTATTTTATGCACTACAAACAAGCAGGACAAGACAGGGAATGTCACACACACACACAAACCTCCATCTTCTTGTGAACCTGCTGCAAGCCACTCTCTCACTGCTCGGATGCCGTCCTCCTTCATCACACTTGGATACCTGAGTCGCACAAAGAAACCGGACATGACGTTACACTCTGTGTAGAACTGCGAACGTCGCCGAGGTAAGCGATCATGCATGTTAAAGGGAATTCCGTCTTGAATTTTTTTTAACTGCTCATCAGCTGAACAACAGCTGATTTAAATGTCAAGCAATCAGATGGATGGTGACTATTGCTGATGGTGAATAGGTACTGTAATATACAGTGATGGACAAAGTACACAATGCATGTACTTGAGTAAAAGTACAAGTATTTGCCTTCAAATTTAGTTAAGTATATATATTTTTGTGACAAGACTTTTTATGAATCTACTGTTTATGTGAAAAGACTCTGTTACTCTTAACACACCAATCTATTAATAGAATGATATTACTGAGTCAAACACTGATTGATATCATGATGATCATGAGCCCAAAACCTTTCAGCTTCAACAACAACAAAAAATATCATGCAAATAAGGCCATGGGGGTTGTTAGGAAGTTCGAGTCAGGTGTTTCTTTCATCATTTATTCCTCTCAAATTATTATTTTTGATGTTGAACTGATGCTGAACTGTATGTTGGTGCTGAGTAGATACCACCAAGCGGTAATCAAAACAAGTTCAAAAAGAGCGTGCGCTCGACCCTGATTGTAAGCTTGCGCGTGTTTGACCTGTCAAGTTTTTTCCACAAAAAGGGACGAGTAATTATGCAAAAAGTAGTTGAGTAAAATGTTAAATATTTGACTTTGAAACGTCACTGATTATCTCATTATCAGAAGCAGGAAAAATGGACGAGCGTAAGGATTTAAATGAGTTTGGCAAGAGCCAAATTGTGACGGCTAGACGACTGGGTCAGAGGTCGCAACATGCAGCTGTCACTTAGTGTGTACTCATTTTGTTGGCTGTATGTGGAGTTCTTTTCAGAGGACAGTAAATCTGTACTGCTACACAAGCTGCACATTGACTACTCTAAAGTATATTTAAGTTTCATTTCTACAATATTTTCCCTTGAGAATATATATACAGTGGTACCTCGACATACGAGTTTAATTCGTTCCGTAACCTTGCTCGTATGTCAAATTGCTCGTATTTCAAAGCAAATTTCCCCATTGAAATTAATTGAAATGCCATTAATCCGTTCCAGCCCCCAAAATGCGACCCCAGTTGTTTTTGTTACGTGTTTTTGAATAAGAAAAATTTATTCATAAATGACAAATATTATATAAAACCATTATAAAAGAGAATGTAAAGATATAATAAGGTTTTATTCAGTGTATTTTCCTTGGAGATGAGACGACTTGAGCTAACGAAAACTCTGGTGGTGTGTGTGTGTGAGTTTGCTCGCGTATCAAAGCAAAAAATCGCTTGTATCTCAAAAAACTCGTATGTTAGGACACTCGTATGTCGAGGTACCACTGTATGTGTATGTATGTATGTGTATATATATATATATATATATATATATATATATATATATATATATATATATATGTATGTATATAGAGAGAGAGAGAGAGAGAGAGAGAGAGAGAGAGAGAGAGAGAGAGAGAGAGAGAGAGAGAGAAGGAAGGATATAAAGTGAAAAATGTTCTCCAACCTGTGCTGGAGTATTTTCAACAGTAAGTCATTTCCTCGGTTGGACATGATGTCCTCTGGTCCTCTGCAACAAAGCACAGAAAAAAACATTCAGTACTGTGAATTGGTAAAAAAAAAAAAAATCACAATCCCAAATCCTGATTAGAGAGTGTGAGCGCTTACGTGGTTGTGATGATTTCATCCTTGGTTCTCCTGATCAACAGGACTGGTCCCTGGTACCTACACAACAAAACGTCACGCTTACTCACCTACACGAGTTTTATAAAAAGAAACGAACGTGACGCGTACAAGGTCTTACTTGCAAAGCTGTTCGGCGTTGTTCAGGTTCATGTACTGCCGGACTGTGTGGGTCACCAACGGCCCTGTTTTCCCCCAAACACAAGCACACATTGAGCGTTGTGTTACTTTACACTACTGACTAACATCGAAATGCGGACGTGATGAATGTCAGGACACTTACTCCAGCTGTCGGGCATGACCTTTAAGGCCAGGGGCAGGAGGTCATCGAATGAGGCGTCCAAAACCAGCGCACGGATCTCGGGGTATGACATCACTGCCCAGGTGGCTGAAGGTAGACCAATAAAGAAGAAAAAAAAAAATGTACACAATTACTTCGAGTCAAACTACAAGGATTGTGCCTTATACGTCACCTGTGTACAAAAAACGTAAGTGATCTATTCACTCACAGGCCACTTTGACAGGAACAGATATATAGCAGCCAGTCCTACAGCTCCAGGTAAGACTTCAGTGTTCAATGTGAGCTGATTAATCGAGCAGTCAAATTGGAAGATGGTGCCAGGTGGGCTAGTTTGAGTATTTGTGACCCCTGCTGAGGTCTTGAGGAATTTCAACAGATTTCAACATGTCACGATTTTACACAGAATGGTGCACTAAACAAAAAAACAATCCGATGCAAGAGAGTTAAAGGAACTCAGATGAGCACCAGCTACACCCGCAGAACAGTTGAAGTCTAGGAGAAGAGCAGCCAACAGTGTACTGGTGTTCCTATTAAAGTGGCAGGTGAACATTGTTTTTTTTTTTGTTTTTTTTTCTTTTGGAAGAAATCTGCCTACCTGTAAAACCTCCTATTGACCAGGCGTACACAATAATGTCACTCAACTGGAAGCCCAGTTTGTGCACAGCAAACTGGATCACTACGTCCATTGCGTTCGCCTCGTTCTGAGGAAACGGCACACCCTGGAACGCAGATGTGAAACACACAGATGGTCAGCTCCCGACACTGAGATAAGCACCAGAAACCTGAGATACTGGTTTCATCATCTGACTTACTGTACTGCCTGCGAATCCCGGGTGATTCCAGCCTAATACGGAGTAGTCACCTGAGAAAGAGGTGGAGGGGTGCAGAAAAAAAAAAACTCAATCAACTACTTCATGGGTTTAAATTTTTTTTTTTTTTTTTTATAATCAGTCACAGTAACACTCACCATCCAGTGGAGTGCTCATGCAGCCAACCTCATAGAAACCTGCGTTCCCTTCACAGCAGATCACCTGTAGGGAAGAAACTATGAGATTTTTAATGCTCTTTTGGATATTATGCTTTTTGGGTTGTCTGCCTGTAAAAGAATCAGTAGGACTTATTATGCAAATTATCCAGATTTTGGAAATCGGTCCAAACAATTGACACAGTCTGCAATTGTACTTATTTACACAACCGGCAATATTATTTATTTACTATCACTACTATCAAAAATATACACATACGCTATTTTTACAAAAGTATCGGGTCAGCTGCTCATAAGTATGTGTGTGTTTTTTTTTAGCATTGTATTCCACATTTTGTCCCAATTTTCCCTCCACTCTTCCGGGAAGATGTTCCACTAGATTTTTTAGTGTGCTTATGGATATTTGTGTTCATCAGCCAGAGGCCTGGGGTGCAGTCAGCTTTCTGATTTATCCCATAGGTGTTCAGTAGGGATGAGATCAGAGCTCTATAGCAGACCACTCAAGATCTTTCTCTTCAAAGCATGTAAACCAGATCTTCAAGGAGCTCACTTTGTGCACAGGGGCATTGCCATGCTGGAACAGGTTTTGGGTTTCCAAGTTCAAGTGAATGTAATATGTTATTAGAGCGCATCTAAAGACGTCCTGTACAATTGAGTGCCTTCAGCTTTGTGGTAACAGTTTAGAAAAGAACCACATACAGCAGGAAAGGTCAGGTGACCCAATACTTTTGGCAATATAGTGTGTAGGTGTATATATATATAAACTACTTGTGTATTCTATTTCATATAAAATACTGTGTGAACCTTTGTGACTAAAGCTGATTCTTAGAAATGCACACGAATTCCAATGTTCAAAAGGCAATACACTTTGTAGCTCAGTGGTTAAGGCTCTGGGTCGAGGGTTCAAGCCCCAGTATTGCCAAGTTGCAACTCTCGAGCCCATTAGCAAGGTCCTTAACGTGAATCGAGAATATGCGAAAAACTAATTTCACTGCTGTAAAGTACATGCGGAAAGTATAAATCACCTTTACAGCAAATTTTTTTTAATGTTTGAAGTATATTTAACTACATAAATAACTTCAGATTTGGTCACGTTGCAGTTATGTTTCATCAGAAGTGAATGAAGTACATCATTTGGGTAAAAGTATGCGCTCTTGAACGTACTTGGGTATCAAAAGTAAAAGGTTTATGAGAAACTGATTGGACTCACTGATGTGTTTCTATTCTCCTGCACATCATCGCTTTATAAGGTGAGACTTTTCTATAGGTCACAGACACACCACTTTCACCTGAAACCTCTATGTTACGCTAATGCTCTCGCCACAGCTTCTCATTTAACGCAATTATTTATTCCATTTAAAGTAGTGAGAAGCGGCTTGTTCTTCTGTAATGTACCGGAGTAAAAAGAAAGTAAAAACGTATGCTTTAAAAGTCAAAGTTTCCTGAAAACAAAATCTCTAATAAAGTATAAATAGTACAATCCTGTCCGTCACTGGGTTCAATGTTGCGGTTACAAAATGAGGGGCTTTTATTGGCTTTTCTATGAACTGCCTCTGGGCGTTTCCTCTCTGAAATTTACAGAGAAACGACGGTACAGTTTTACCTCTGACTTTTCCCCAAAAATCGTATTGGGACGAAAGTTTGCCAAAAACGTGCAGTTCATCTCCTCGGAGCAGACGTCGAGTTATAGACAACTAATCAATAACCGATTATAGCTGAGAGTTTAACAACGCTAGGGTATAAATAGTCTGGGATTTATTTGAACACAACTTACCAGAGTTTTCCCATGACTTTTGTTTCTCCTCCGATCCACAAAAACGGTGTCGATTTGGTTTCCATCGCATGCCACCAGCTTGTTTCTCTGACCGTCGTACTACAAGTAAACAAAGAAAACAGGCCAAATTGAAAAATAATAATGATAATAACATGCGTATATGGTGCCAATACTGTTTTTTTTTCTCTAATGTGTTTTGAAGTTACCTCCTCGATTAGCTTAGCCCTCCCCTGTTGTAGCATTGACCTCATAGCCTTCTGCAGCAGACCCACAGAGCCTGGGTACAGCATCCTCCGGCCAAAAGAGTGCGCTATCAGATAGCTGGAACGCAAACGCACCTTTCCGTTACGCACTTGGACCCATCACCCAAACTCACAGGTTTATAAGATATGAAAGACTGCGGTGATAAAGAGCTTTACGGCTTGTTTGGCTGGAAAGAGGGTATATTTGGGATAAGTGGGATAACCCATGCGCAGTGATATGGAGAAGCCTTGAAATATTTGTGCACTACAATGACGTTTCCCCTTATCAAGAAGCGCTAATGACTAGCACCATTAGGTTTGCTTTTGTGACGTGAAAAGCGTGAAAAGCAAACTAAAGCTCCCAGCAGTTTTCAGACTAAATATAACCTGAACTGATTAGACACACAGCTCCGGAGCAACGTGTTAAAGGCGTGATATTCGCTGTGTGAGGAATCACACCGCCTTGTAAGTATCTAGCGACGGTTTGAACTTCACTTGAAGTTAAAGGCAAGAACATATGATATTTGTCATAAGTAGGTCAAAAGCCGAATGTAGCAGAAAGCCAAATGGTATAATGCACGCATAGGCATGGATTTTCCCGATGTTATATTTGAATCTAGAATTTAACCCGCTGTAATTCACACACAGAGATGAAGCGGTGCAATAAACTCACGTTTGTTTGCGTTTCATTGCATAGTTATTAAAAAAGACAGAGAGAAATTGTGTGTGTCTAGGTCACGTTTCTCTGCTAATAAATAAAGCTGGTGGTGGTAACTCCGTGTGCCCTTTAAAAAGTCATGCAGAAATCATCCGTTCGCTCAGCGAGGTCATTAGGAGGTCTCCGTCTCACTCTGGATGGAGCTGTAGCTGTATGTTTCTATGGTTACAGCTGTCTATAAGGCAGTGCGTTCATTTACATCTCTGCTCAAACTGACTCTGACTGCTTGCTTCCAGCTAATTCAGTCCTCAGTATTCAACCAAACATCATTTTCTATATGGTTATTTATTTGTAATTGAGTCCATGTCGAAATGTTTAACATCCAATTACGTACCATCAGTCGCCGGCTCGGCTGAAACTTTTTTTTTTAGGTCAAAAACAAACAAAGGTGTGTGTGTGCCTGATAGTGATATTACATGTAGGTAATATTTCCAAAAGTTGTTCTAGATCTACCGACCCGGTTATTTTTATCCATTCGGTCAATTCTGCAGTGCAAACGTCAACAACAGCTTTTACTGGAACGTAACCAGAGTATAAGCAGGATAACTCGCTGCTAGATGTCCTTCCCATTCACGTCGTGTGCGATTTGCCTTTCTGTGAATCGTGGCTGTTGTGTGCGCATTACCCGATGATGTGGCATGGCAGAGTCCGTAGTGAAGTCAGCAGGCTGTCTGCTGCTCCTCTGTGTTTGGGCTCTGGCTTCAGCAAAGACACTCCTGCCTTCGACAACTTCCTGTCAACACCCAAAGACCCTGTTATCACCTCCAGTAAGTCTAGTTCAACATAGATTCCTCTAAGCACACAACAATAAGTATATACAGTGGATTTAAAAAGTCCAGATCCAAAAAAGGTATGTATTGGTATCACTAAGCGTATCACGGTGGAGAGAATCATGTATAGTACTCAAGTTGAAGTGCAAATTCAAATTGTTGTTTTGTTTTTCCATGAGGGACATGATTTTTTTAATTTGATTACCCATTATACATACACACTTACGGATTGCTGAATTCCGTCCAGCTGAAATCCGCCGGCCAGTGCGAGAAGTCGAAGTCGTAGCTGGCGAGTTTTTTCTAAACGGGACGGAGCACAAACAGCGCCAACGGAGGCGTGATTACATCGGGGCCTGATTGCATCAGCATGCTGGTCTCGATGGGAATGTTGCTAAGAAGTGCTCATGGCCTCACCTTGTTGCTGCTTGTGTGGTTCTTCTTGGTCTCCTCCAGAATGGTGATGAACTGGTGATACTCGGGGTTTCTCCAGCGACCCCAGCCTAGCGACAACCCGAAAGCAAAAACACAAGCGACATAGGGATGTTTTTATTTATTTTTTTGCTTGGTTTGCTTTGAACTTCTCAGTACAGGTCATTTACACTGAGTGACTGCTTTTGCTTAGTGTTTAGAAGAGAAACAGGTGAAAAATGATGCGCTCACCTCTCAGACACGCGACTCCCAGTAAACACACCAGTACCGTGCCAATGTACTGGCTGATAGGGATGAGCTTAGTGCTACAAATATAACCTGAAACAAACAAAATAATATCACTACAATATTCCATGTGTTTAATGCAACAACAACAAAAAAAATCTGTATAAAGGTATATTATCTTTTAAACAGAAATGACTGGTGAACTTTAAAAACTCATGAGTGAAACCTCGGAAGGAAGCAGCCTCAAAAGGGAACACGTGCTCTTTTGGTTACACTGGAGAGTCAAGTATGCGAGTGTAATGTGAAAAATATTTCAATGTGACACTCGCAAAGACCACAGGACAGCCTTATAGATTACAGGAGCTATAGAAGGTTGTCCAAGTTAAAGGGAAATGCAAATATCTTGTAATTATTATTATTTTTTTTATTGCGATATTAGTTCCAGTGACATTGGAGGGCAAAATAATAACGGGTACGATATAAACTGTAATAGGGTCTGAACTTGTAAACTGGACTTTCGCATTTAATGACAATTAAACGTGTAATTCTGCAGACCATGATTACACTCCGACCAGAGAACCCGTTTATTAACCACTCGTCGTTCGTCGTCCATTATCGGTAGACAGCCTCGTTTTTTTTGTGTGTATACACCCACTTGACACGGGACTCAACCATCTACAAGGAGGCGGACGCGCACGCACATACGGACGGCGCTGAGGTGCTATTCGCGAACGGCATTAGCATATACGAACCGACTGCTATGATTAGACTTGATTAGGCCACCATTATAATCAGCGCTCGTGGTTGGAAGCAAATGCAACCTATCAACTCTTCGCGCCGAGAAGAAGCAATCAGGCGTCTGCGACCCTTGATTACCCGACGCAGGAGGTGGAACGGAGCGAAAAAGTGGAGCGGTTGGAATTGTGCGAGAACCGGATCTGCGACGTGAGCGGTTGTATACCTTTCCTGTAGAGATAGCTGAGAATGAGAGGAGAGCTGTAATAGGAGAGGGACCACAGCACTGAAGCCTGGAGGGAAGAAAAACACAGTTTAATTACTTTCAGGACTCTTGGGACCAGCGCATCGAGTTCAAGCCAGAACATTGAAACCATGTGCGTAATATCATATAGTTCCTCTTGTGCCCCCCAAAACAGTTTTGACATGTCCAAACCTGGACACGAGACCTTGTGCTGTGGAATGTGGCACCAAGACGTTTTGCAGAAGATCCTTTAAATCCTGGAAGTTATGAGAAGGATTAGATTGTTTGTCCAGCTCGATTGGACTTAGATCTGGGGAGTTCAGAGGCAACACCTGCAACCCTTTATTGTGTTCCTCGAAGATTCCTGAACGGTTTTTGCATTGTGGATGTTGAAGGCACATTATCCTGTTGAAAGAGGCCTCTGCTATAAGGGAACACTGTTACTAACTTGGTCTGCCATGCACATGCACCCGGCCGTCCACATGATATAAAAGGTTCTTTAGTTACTCCATGGTCCAGTTCTGGACTGCGATGCATCTCCATACACAGCCATTTATCATGCATTGTTTGTTTTGACTCCTTTTTATCAGAGCCAGCATTAACTTTTTCAATGGTTTGTCCTACAGTAGCTCTTCTGCAATATCAGACCAGACCTTGGACCACTTTTGGTAGAAGATAACCACTGCATCCCAGGAACACCCCACGAGAGCTGCAGTTTTGGAGATGCCCTGACCCAGTCGTCCAGACATCACACATCCAGCCCTTACCCATATATATATATATATATATATATATATATATATATATATATATATATATATATATATATATATATATATATATTTTTTTTTTTTTTTATTGCTTTTCACACATTAACTGTGAGAACTGACTGTTCACTTGCTTATTAATGTATTCCACACCGTGTCAGGTGCCAGTGTAATGAGATAATCAATCTTATTCCCTACATCTGTCAGCGGGTTTAAACATCATTGCTGTTCAGGTAATGGAAATACAATGAACATTTATTATTATAAATACCCAGAACAATACCCAGGAAGCTGACTGGGAAAAAAAAACAAACTTTAGAACAGTATCGAATATAATGTTGTAACCAGAAACAGCAATCATTCTCAATCCTTTCCAGATGTAACATGGCCTGCATCTCAATTTTGCCCGCTGAGGAAGTTCAACCTGCACACAGGATCTGCTCACACAGTTCTACTCGGCCGTTATCAAGTCTGTCCTGTGCACACTACAGGAACTGATCACACTACTGAACACGTCCAGAGGGAGAAAAAGGGCTCCGAAAATCACCCTGGATCCTTTTGTCGTCTGCCCGACGCTACAGAGCACCAAGCACCAGGAAAAGTTTCTGCCCCTGGTAATTTACCTCATAAACACTTAAACGCTCTCCCCGATGTGCAACACCACTTTTCCTAATCTAAAGCTGTACTTTTTTGTGCAATAATACTCTTTATTTTCTTTATAAATGTGCAATAACATTTATTCTTTTTTTATATAACTTATTTTCCTTTTTTATCTCCATTTTACTTTAAAAATGTGCAACTGGAAGCTTCTGTCACCAAAACAGATTCCTTGTAAGTGCACACATACGTGGCAATAAATCTCTTTACACACAATCCCACTTGAAAAAAAGAATCTTCTCAGGACCATGTAAAACAAATGCCATGCAGCTGTGAGTGAGTCACTTACCCAGCTAAGGATACTGTCAGTGTGTCTTTCCAAGCCTCGTGGATGGTAATCCCAACCCTGCAAATCAGAATTAAGTGTGAATGAACTGACAGCCTTCCACTTTTTTTTTTTTTTTTTTAGGAACGCTAATACGTTCATGCGTATATTAAATCAGCCAAACAGGTGGCAGCAACACCAGATACAGGTTTTAGTTAATGAGCCATGGGAATTCAGTGGGTAAAAACACCTCTGTGAGCAGAAAAGCATCTCCGCATGCATAAAACAGCCGAGAGAGAGAGAGAGAGAGAGAGAGAGAGAGAGAGAGAGAGAGAGAAAACACTTGTTACATGTGACCAAAAGAAAAGCATGTCTGCATACATTAAACATCCAAGCTCAGTCAGAGAGAGAAAGAGGGAGAGAGAGAGAGAAACCACTTGTTACAGCCGTGACCAAAAGAAAAGCATGTCTGCATGCATAAAACAAAGACGAATACATTATGTTAATGAGAGCTTCATGAATAAACATTTTTATAGGTATGATCAATGGGATTCACATTTAAAAGTCATGTGTTTTACAGTTAAATGGGCTGCAGAGGTTTGAGACTCTCTCCTTAACTGATGCATAAATAGATAGATAGATAGATAGATAGATAGATAGATAGATAGATAGATAGATAGAGACTCAAAAGAAAAATCACTTGTTACAGCTGTGGTCAGCAGAAAAGCATCACCACATGCATAAAACATCCAAACTCAACCATGATGCACCTGAAACGTTCGGAAGGATCTCAAATCCAAAATTCAGCACTAATAGTCAAGATATTGATTATTTCTTGACCTGATCAGGAGGAATTGATCTTATATTAAGCCTAATATTTTGTCAATAGAAACTTCTGGAATATGATGAATAGGATGCACACTTATAAATGATGTGTTTTAAAGTGAAATGGGCTGCAGAAAGGTTTGAATCTCTGCTTTATTATTTATGCAGTATGACCGGTATATACAGTGCACTTCTATAGTGTGTAAAACCTGAGTTTCCCCGCAGCACTTATATAAGACCTAGTGAGAGTCACAGCAACATGGTTTCATTTTCTACACAGGAACATGAAGACCTTTTTTTTTTTTGCACAATTCAGCCATGTCTTTTTATTCCTAACCCTAATAAATACTCTTTAAATCAGCCGTATGTCATTTTGATTTGTAATAATATGATTCTTAGAGGTCACTGTGGCAGACCTTTCAATCTTTTCACCCGGTATTAGCATGCTAGCTGCAAACCGAAAGCGCATACTTGTGTACTGTGTAGTATGTTAAAAAAAAAAAAAACAGTTTGCAGTGGTAAACTGGGATACTAGCACACTACCGAGTACAGTAGTGTGCTGAGAAAGAAGTAGTGCGGTAGTGTGCCGTTTAGGACGCAGCCGAGCCCGGTTTAAAATAAAAAAAAGGAGTTTTTATTATTATTATTTTTTTATGAAGGTGTCAAGTGCGTACCCTTCTTCCTGCTCTGCTCTCGGGTCGGGGGTAGTCCTGGGGCCGATGGATCCGGTGCAGACTGGGCCCGATTACGCAGCGCAGCCATAACCAAACAGCCATTATTCCTCAGTCGCCAGCTACGGAAGCCCATGTGGCGCAGCGCGAATACGCAAAGTATTCACCGAGTCTACAGTGCACTGGCTTGTCCTGAACGACTTCTTCCTTCGTAGAGAGACATTTTCTGTCACAGCAACTATGAGAGGAGAGTTTTAGTCGATTTTTAGTCAAGTCGAACCTTCAACATTAGTGGCAGGGGTGTGCTTAGCCCACCCAATCAACGTTTGTTTTTATTATTTTAGCCATTGGAGAAAATAACCAGAAAATAGCAGCATGATTTCTGGAAATGAACCTCTGCATGAACCTCTGATTGGGTGGGCAGCCCACATCCAAACCCAAAACCCCACCTCAGCAGTGTAGAATAGTTTTTTCACACACTACTTTCAGAATATTATTAACTCCTCACTATCTTTGGGTCACGTCCCTAAATCCCTCAAGTTATCAGTTATTGAGCCCTCATTAAGAAACCTCATTTGGATCCAAATAAACTATATTACAGACCTATTTCAAATCTTCCATTTCTGTCTAAGATTTTAGAAAAGATGGTGTCTGCCCATTTATGTTTCAAGAAAACAATATCTTTGAAGAGTTCTTATTAACTTGTTAACTTGTGCTTGTTAATATCATAAACAGCAGCCACACTAATTCCTCTCCACTGCTTCTCTTTCTCTCCCCATCCCGAGGCATCCTGAGGTTGCACCATCTCCAGTCACGTCCCACCTCATGAAGATTATGGACCTTTAAAGAAGTAGATGCCGACCCCGCAAATGTCCCTTACCATCTAGAGACGTACCAGCACCAATTGGATTTCACTTCATGTGGAGTTTGGACATTGGACCTCTTTAAGTGTTTGAAAGCTCTGGCATGGAGAAGCTGGTGTTAATCTGTGATGATCGCAAATGGTGAGCTATTTTATGAGTTGCTCAGTAGCTCCTGGTTCAATAACCTCAAATAAATATAAGACTGTAGAATGGACATTACTCATAATCTTATATTCTGGTGCTGATGTTAGTTTTCACTTTCCAGTGTTTTGTATTGTTTTAAAGATTTGGCTTTGTATGGGTTTTGAGGATTTTGAGTCTGGTTCCTCTCAAGGTTTCTTCCTCATAACATCTAAGGGAGTTTTTCCTTGCCACAGTTGCCATGGCTGCTCACCAGGGATAAATACACATCGTTCACCTTCACTTTTAAATTCTTAAAAGCTGCTTTGAGACAATTTCCCTTGTGAAAGGTGCTATAGAAATAAACTCGATCTTGACTGTTTAGTTATATGTGAAATTAGATTTTTTCCAAAAGTTTTTTTAATACTAGTTATTGGGAGAACTGGCTTAGGTCCCCTGGTGGTCTAGTGGTTAGGATGCGGCGCTCTCACCGCTGTGGCCCGGGTTCGATCCCCGGTCAGGGAACCAATCCCAGCCACTCTTAGTGCCGGTCCCAAGCCTGGATAAATGGGGAGGGTTGCGTTAGGAAGGGCATTCAGCGTAAAAACATGTGCCAAATCAAACATGCGGATGATCCGCTGTGGCAACCCCTAATGGGAGTAGCCGAAAGAAAGTTTATTGGGAGAACTGGATTAGGTGTTGGGGCCACGACCACTGATTGCCCACCTATTATTTGTACCAGCCCACCTTATTATAATTGGCTAGAACCAGGCCTGAAGGTGTTTCCAGTGTCTGTGCTTGCAAACCATTAGCGATACATCTGCTCCGTTATGTTTAACAAGAGAAATGGCGAAACGTGCTATTAGGTACATTGAGAGATAGAGAGAAGAAATATCATACAATTCCTGTCAGATGTCAGGAACACCCATACTTTTATGGTTCTTAAGAGAAACATGCATGTTCCCTTTGTTTATACACAACAGTTAACTGTTACTTTGACCAAACAAATATAAATGTACAGATGTTCAACTTTATTTAAATTGAAAAGCCCTTTGGCATTAATACCAGCCTTACACAACAGACAGTTTGATTCTCCAAACATTCAGCTCAAATGATTTTCCATGCTTCAAGTATAACTTGCAAAAATGCTCTTCGCTTGTTGAAGATTTCTTTCTGACCTTGTGATCCAGTTCATCCCAGAGCAGGTCAATTGGATTTAGGTGTGGTGGCTGGGCAGGTCATTCCATGATAGATAACACTCAAGACTCTAAACAAAACTTACAAACAAATGCTTCAGGCCATTGTCTTGTTGTATGGTGAAGTTTAGCTGTAGTCCAGAAGGAATTGCATGGTGTTGAAGTATGAAATTGTAACCATTTTGTTTTAATATTCCTTTCAACTGGTCTTCCACCTTCCCTCGTCCAAAAAACCTCCAAACTATTAAGCTTCCACCACCATGTTTGACTGTGGGGTTGAGACAGTCTGCTAACTTCTTCTCTCCTGTACCCTGTCTTACATAAGTTCTTCTGTTAGAGGCACACATATCAAATTTGAACTCATCTGTCCACAGAACTTTATGTATGACAATAACTGTGCCTTGTAAACCTCTAGCTAGATTTATCTTTGTGCTACTTCCTGAGTATACTGAGGAGGAGTGTCCCACAGGCCCAATACAATCTTTTGGTATACACACACACACACACACACACACACACACACACACACACACACACACGGCTACTCCAGTGTTAAATTCTATATCTGGGAACTAGATTATATAGATTGTCTATGAATATGTATTTAATTATTCCCAATACTCTATTATCTTCATTCCAAAGCATTATTTTCTTAGGTGAAAGACAGTGTGAGTTTAAGTTAGAGTTTCTATTCAATCAGATTTCAGCCAGGGTTAAAGAAATCTGCCATGAGCCTTCAAAATCAGCAGTGTGGGTGCCATTAGTGTAATCTACATGTTGTTTGAAGCTGTTTTTTTAACCAATAGGATTTCAAGACATGGACTCTACATCTGCACGTATATCCTCCATGTTTACTTCGCACACTGAACGATTTATGTATGCAACATATTTTTTCTCCTCTTCTCGCATCCGCACTACTCAATTTTAATTTTTTACATTTGTAACATGTCTTTTAATGTTGTTGTTTTTTTCACTTACATCCTTGATAATTTATGTCATAGGATTTGCTGGAGGATTCACAGTCTAAGAATTTTATTGTTTGGTGTAACAGATCATGCTGTACTAAATCATTCAGCTCATGACACCTAATACATTAGCTAATATGATCAAATAAATCCTTATAATAAAGTGCTATTGTAGAGTGTTTCCCTACACCCCTAACTGGCCATCAATGCAAAAACTGAACTGGCAGCACCATTGCTTGAAATGCAGCTATTAGGTATGGTACATTGTGTGATCCTATTGTAAGAATTACAGTCTGCCTCTACCCAGATTCCACCCCACGCTATATCAAATTAAGATCCTCCACAAAACGGCTTAAATTTGATAAAAATGTAGTTATGTAGTTTGATGTAGAACTTTAATCTTAATTAGTCTTAATTTAATCAGTCTGAGAGAGGCAGCAAGCCCTCAAGGACCATCTCTAACCAAAAGGTGTCTGAGACTATCTATGATATATATGATTATCTTTCAAACAATATCCTATCCTGACCTGCTGGGGGGCCGGGACCAGCAAAGGTGTAAACAACAGTGACCTCCGGCTCGATCACCCAGCCATGTGTTCCTCTACTCATTTCCTACATTTCCTAATTTACATTTAAAAACTAAACCCTATCTACATTTCAAATGGAAGAACAATGTAAATTATCTGGGCAGAGTTTGCTCTGGGTTCTTTCGGACTATGATGAACCCAAAGTGCTTCATGTATTTTGTCTGCTGATAGAAGGCGCTGAAATGCTGGAATGTAAGATGTAGCTGTAGAGAAGAGCAATAGAACAGCATGATTTGCCACATCTTACTACCATTTGGAGAAATTGTAGTTTAAAAGAATCCGATCATTAAAGTTTCATCATTAGGAAACAATTATATAAACATTTATTCATTTATAAAAAATACACAATTCTCAGGATTTGCCGTGAAGAATGACAGAAAATCTGCTGATCCAATTGTGCAAAGCTGTTGCATCACACCAAACAAGACTCGAGGCTGTAAGTGTTGCCAAAAGAGCTTCCACTAAGTACCGCGTAAAACGTACTTATGTGCACATGATATTTCAGTTTGTTTGTTTTTTTTTAAACATTTACAGACATTTCCAGAATTCTGTTTTCACATTGTCATTATGGGGTACTGAGTGTGGATAGATTAATGAGAAAAAATCAATTAGGCTGCAACATAAAATTGAATATGTATATATAGTATTTTGCTCAAAACACAACATTTGTTACTTGGGACTGTGAAGAGATATGAGTAAAATCCATCAGACCAAAGGTCTTGTGTGTGCCATGACATGTCCTTGCATCCTAGGGGTATACAAACATTTGCATATACTGTACATTTGTGTGAACAATCTCATAGTGGGTGATTATGGGTGGAAATTTTGGTGTGCCAATTCAGTAATCTTCAGTAACCTTGTTATCCTGGTCAGGGTCACATGCACTCATATACACTCATTCACACAGGCATGTACACCTAGGGAGAATTTTAGCACAACCAATCCCCTACCCTCATGCTTTTGGGTAGTGGGAAGAAACTGAAGAACCTGGAGCACAATCCAACAGCTCAGGATGGAATGCAAGACCCAACACCTTGGGTGTTTTCATGAAATTCTGGAGTAAGAACAGGAGCTTTGAGGATGGATTTGGAATGTAGTTAATGTCAACAGTCTGCTACATTGACTCAGGACTACAGTTTGCTTCTGATAATCATCACTGTACCCCACAACATCTGCAATAAATGGACATTCGGTGCAACCCAGATGAGGATGTGTTCCCTCTGGAGTCTGGTTCCTCTCAAGGTTTCTTCCTTATGCCATCTCGGGGAGTTTTTCCTTGCCACAGTCGCCACCGGCTCGCTCATCAGGGACAAACTTACTTATAAAGAACATCTTTATTTTTATCACCACATTATCTGTGTAAAGCTGCTTTGAGACAATGTTCATTGTTAAAACTGCTACACAAATAAAAATGAATTGAATGCAATGAGGTGGCAATGCTACATGACCAGAATCATTACCACCACAGTTGCTCTCGCAGGTATTAAAATACCTTAGTCTCAAAAATATCTTGGGTTCGAATTACTTGTTGGTTATGGTCCGTATTTTGTTTTTTTCTCTGTCAGTATTTATTATCTACATCATGAACCATTAGTATGCTGAGTACAAAAGGGGGAAATGTATACTACGCACCGTACACTAGTGGTCTTTATTATAGTGATGCAGAAGGCAGAACACTGGTAATAAAGTTCAAAAAGCCTGTAATTATGAGATATTGTGTTTTATGTACAGGTCTTCAGGTTACATGAGAGCTCAATCGGCTCCATACTGTAAATTCATCCAAATGCGCTTTCTGAACCACAACACTGGTCGGATCTGCAACGAAACACACACAGACACACACACAAATACACACACCTATTAAGAGAAGCAGCTATGATAGACAGTCACATTCATGTTAATATATACCAGTTGATGGACTGAAAGGTGCAGTAATAGGGACAGCAACAGCACTAGGTCACGTTCTTCGTGCAACTCACCGTCCATCTTCTCTCACCTGTCCAATTCCCTATAAATGTCCGTCTCGCCCGTGAATTTTAGATCCTGCAGTGGTGAAAGAGAGGACAAAGAAGGGGAGGGGACGGTTATAAACGAAGCACGAGAGAGAATCAGATTTATGGTTTGACAGAGGTCTGACCTGATTCATCTGCAAATATATCTAATATGCAACCTGACAGTAAACAGAGGGCAGGCACTAACCCTCTCTCACACACACACACACACACACACACACACACACACACACACACAAACCTATTCAGTAGATCCTACCATCAATCTTACAATATTGGTCTTTGAGACACACACACACACACACACACACACACACATACAAACAGTGATTGCTCACCATATACACAGCATTTGGTGAAGGTGACTGGGGGAAAAAAGTAAAAACAGGGAAGATAAGAATGCGTTCGAGATACCAGATAACAGATGATGAGAACAGATACCAGAAATCACCTGTCTCACATCCTCAGGATTTTCATAGATGTTCTCGACTTCTCCAGAGTAGTGAGACAGAGTGCGCTCCACATCTGCGAACACACACACACACACACACACACACACACACACACACACACACACACACACACACATATATACAAACTGTATATTAGGGATTGTAAGAATTGTCATTTTGTATCGAGCAGCGGATAAAAGTTTGCATTTGTATCGAGATGCATCTTTTTTATTTTTATTTTAAATATATAATTTTTAGTAGATAACAGTAGATACTTATAATTATTAGTATAGAAAAGTATGAGTAGATATTTTGATAATTTGGAAATGGACTAATAACTAATAACCAATATATTATATGTAGATCGATTTCTCCTCGCTAAACTGTTTCTCGAGCGCGTTCTCTCAGCACCGCCGTTGCTGCGTGAATATGACGTATCACAACACTACGGAGAGCGAGGCGTATCCTGAGAGTCACCTAGAATACAGATTAACATTGCAGAGGTAGAGCTGTAACTTCCTGGAGACAGAACAGAAAAACTACTGGTTTTATTCAAACTTTTTTCCAATACAAAACCCCGTTTGTAAAAGCGCCATCTGTTAGAAGTCAGAAGGCAGTAAAGTAAATGAATGATTTGCTGTCTGTCTGAACCAAAGAACTAAAAGTGAACTATCTGTACCATATTTAATTGTGTTGCAATATATTTTATCCATTGCATCGTATATATAAATATATAGACATACATACACACACTACAATTATCTACCTTTTAAATCTCTGTCCATCAGACAGTGTGACCTGATGGCATTCAGAATAATGCATGAGGAAAGATAAACGACAGAACTCACTCTGAGGGAAGGTACAAGGTCCTCGTCTCCATAGCAACACTCCGACAGCAACGGCAATCATGGGTACCAAAAAGAGGAGGAGAGAGAGAGATGGCAGGAGGACGGACGGCTCGGGTGTACTGTTGCCATCTGGAGAAGAACAGAACAGACAGGCAGGAGAGTAGAACAGACAGACAGGTGATGGAGAACGGGTGCAGGTGTCAGAAAGTGTGACGGTGTGTCGTCCTCACCAGTAGGCTGCAGCAAAGAGACGGCAGAGCGGGTGGTTAATTCATCAGGCAGCTTGCTCACACAACAAGGCGTCTCTGTAACAGACACAAAGGGGAAGAAACAGAGCCTTGACTCCATTTATTTCTATTCAAGGAGAGAGGCTATGCATTATCAAATGCAGTCCATAAACCGTCGGAAAAAAAAGAAAAGATGTGGACGGGAAAAAATCCTAAGAATTCAAAGAGAGGGAGGGAGGAGGAGAATGAACGGCATTACGTAATGTTCTTGTGCTGAGCGTATTCAAATTCCCCATGCAGTGATGAGGAAACAGGCCCGAGCCGGATTTGCATATGGTGGCTTAACATGCAAAAAAAAAAGTAGTCTATTGTGTTTCTGTGACAACCAAGGACACTTCTGGTGCCCTGGCAACCGTGGGGTGAAAGCTTCAAATCGAATTGTAGTTCACTACGTTTGAGCAATTTACAGTACATTTACACTGCGGTGCTGTTGAGTTCTTTAATCCGATTGGTCGGAGGATCCTGATTGAATTTTCAAGAACAGCAGCTCTGACAATAGTTCCGGCCTTGGCGTTTATGTACGGATGCACTCGTCCTGATGCGTCATGGTTTTCATGGTAAAGACTTGCACAAAGTCTTGGGACTTGTATGGCGTGAGATATAATCTTCAGTTGTTAGGATGGTGGGATTTCCTGTCTTTGTGTGTTTGTGGTGTTAGATTTCTGAAAGAAGTCTCCAGTCGGTGCTTTGTAACAGCCAAAAGCTGCAGGTTATTTTTTTTCTAAGTATATCACTTTGACATGCTGTTCGTCCTTTCCGTAATATGACAATCGTCATCAGTGTTTGAGGAACTTGTATAGTTGTTATAAGGCAAGTGGTAGCAGGAAGTAAATGATTTGCGGACATTCCCCAAACCAACAATGAATTAGAGCGAGGTATCTCGGAAATCTCTAGGACTGAGAGGTTGTGACAGGGTTAGGTTTTTTTTTAAACTAGGGCGGATAGAACACATAAGGGAGAGAAGGACAGACATTCTTTTATAGGCTTCTCTATGAATGTACTTTAGCAATAGAAATGCTCTCATCCTTGCTTTTGGATCCAATACGTACTGTATTGTGAAGGTTGTGCAATTGAAATCAGTGAAGCCTTACAGCTCTTAATCAGGAGATGACTTATGGAATCTGCGTTATATATCTTAGCGGGTGCGGGATTACAGGCTTTAATACAGTTTTAATAGTCATAGATTGGCTGTAATTAATGTGACAGTCCGCTGAGTAAGTGAATGTAAGGACTGTGGAATGTGACCTTTTTAGTGACCCGTGGAATTCCACTCCCTGATCTGCTGCGCTGCAGGAATAATGATGTGCAAGTCAGAGTGAGGTAGAGAGAGAGAAAGAGAGAGAGAGAGACACACACACGCACACCCCAAAATAACTCGTTATCTTTCACTTTTTTTTTTTTCTCGCGCGCCCTTTAACACATTTAACAGCAGTAATAAAAACTTTCTTGTTCGCATTCCCCCCCCAGTGACCGTGTTCCCTCGTTTCAGCATTGTCCCCTGATCCAGCAGGCTTTCTGAATCCTGCTTCTGACCTCAGCCTGCCCATTTGTGGATACGATTATGCCTGTGGTGACCGTGTCTGGCGATTTTTTCAACCCTAGCTCGAAAAACAAGATTACTGGTAAAGCCTAAAATAAAGAGATTTCTTTTTGAGGCTTTTCCAAGTTTCCTGTGATCTACATAAGTATTTTAGACAAAATAAACGTTTCACACAGGAGGATCTTTGGGGACTGTTTAGGTCATTGACAAGCAAAATTTATGAACGATTCATAGGAGCATTTCAAGATGTGTCTTGAGACGTCTTACCTGCAGTAGGCATTGTGGGAGTGTACCGGTATTCAACTGTTGGGCCGTCTATTAGTATTAGAGTGCAGGCATACTGGCCAGCCGTGTACTGGGTTAATGGGAGGTCGATTGAGATGGAAATCCGACCCAGAACCGCATTTATTGCTAGCTGGCGTTGAGGCTTCCGGACGTGCGTCCATTTCACAGAATCGACCTGAGAACGCTCGGAATACTCACAGGTCAGTTCCACAGAGGATGAAGAGTATGTGCTACTGCCTGAAACACACACACACACACACACACACACACACACACACACACAAACCAGATCAGTAAATGTATAGAGGAGAAAAATGACAGAAAAAGAATGGTTAAGTTGATGCTTATTCATTAGCTAGGTGGATAGCCGAGCAACCAGAGCTGACCGTGACTGATGCACTGTGTCTTCTTCCACTCAAATCAGAATCAATCCTGGCCTAATTGAGCCCACCAGTTTCCACGGTAATGGCAGAGCCGCCAGCGCCGTCAGAAGCGACTGGCAGCAGGTGTAATTACACATAATGAGATCTTTAATGAGGCCTACTAAAAGCCATTATATTAGTGTGTGAGAAACAGAGAGGGGGTCCTTGAAAGGCAAAGACATGACAGTGAGTGAAAAGTAAGGGGAGGAGCAAGAAAGACAGGAAGAGATAGATAGATAGAGAGAGAGAGAGAGAGAGAGAGAGAGAGAGAGAGAGACTGATGAAGGGCATGAAAATGAATGCACACAGAATGATAAGCTGGTGTATTCTGGTCAGAGTGATTGATTTCAGGGACTGTGTATTTTGTGAAAACAAACCCAAGGCCAGCATTGTAATTTGCATGTGCATGTATGAAGTGTGTATGTAAAAGCAGGAGGGCTACACACGTGTGACACTATTACTGCCTTTTTTTTCAACCTAATGTGGATCTACTTACCCTTTAACACAGTCAGCATCGTGAGCTGGGCGAAAACCTGGTCATCAACGAAGACTTCACACTGATAGCGTCCTGCGTCTTTCAGCTCCGGCTTCAGGAGGAAAGAGAAGTTTCCCGAACGCACGCCGTAATGATTGTGCAACTGGAGGTAGTGGTTAGGCTGATCCCCGTAATTTCTCCAGCGGTCAAACTGGAAGATCAGCTGTGGGTTTGAGCGCGGTAAGTCCGGACGCCACCAGTAGAGCAGGACGTAGTCGCCATTGAAGGCGGCACATGGGAGCGTGACGGATGAGCGAGACAGAGCTGCCAGACTGATCAAATGTCCTATTGGGTGAAGAGACAGAAAGAGACAGAGCAGAAATACAGGAGAAAAAAATATTTGCTTCCTCAGAGCAATGCACATTTTCTTGGAGCATACAGTGCCTTGCAAAAGTATTGACCCCCCTTGGCGTTTTTCCTATTTTGTTGCTTTACAACTTGGAATTAAAATTGATTTTTATTTGGATTTCATGTAATGGACATACACAAAATAGTCCAAATTGGTGAAGTGAAATGAAAAAAATAACTTGTTTCAAAAAATGTTTAAAAATAAATAACGGAAAAGTGGTGCGTGAATATGTATTCACCCCCTTTGCTATTAAGCCTCTAAATAAGATCTGGTGCAACCAATTACCTTCAGAAGTCACGTAATCACATAAATAAAGTCCACCTGTGTGCAATCTAAGTGTCACATGATCTCAGTATATATATACACCTGTTCTGAAAGGCCCCAGAGTCTGCAACACCACTAAGCAAGGGTCACCACCAAGCAAGAGGCACCATGAAGACCAAGGAGCTCGCCAAACAGGTCAGGGACAAAGTTGTGGAGAAATACAGATCCCACAGAGCACCATTAAAGCCTTAAAGAATATGGCACCACAACAATCCTGGCAAGAGAGGGCTGCCCACCAAGACTCACGGACCAGGCAAGGAGGGCATTAATCAGAGAGGCAAAAAAGAAACCAAAGATAACCCTGAAGGAGCTGCAAAGTTCCACAGCGGAGATTGGAGTATCTGTCCATAGGACCACTTTAAGCCGTACACTCCACAGAGCTGGGCTTTACGGAAGAGTGGCCAGAAAAAAGCCATTGCTTAAAGAAAAAAATAAGCAAACATGTTTGGTGTTCGCCAAGGCATGTGGGAGACTCCCCAAACATATGGAAGAAGGTACTCTGGTCAGATGAGACTAAAATCGATCTTTTTGCCCATCAAGGAAAACGCTATGTCTGGCGCAAACCCAACACCTCTCATCACCCCGAGAACACCATCCCCACGGTGAAGCATGGTGGTGGCAGCATCATGCTGTGGGGATGTTTTTCATCAGCAGGGACTGGGAAACTGGTCAGAATTGAAGGAATGATGGATGCCGCTAAATACAGGGAAATTCTTGAGGGTAACCTGTTTCAGTCTTCCAGAGATTTGAGACTGGGACGGAGGTTTACCTTCCAGCAGGACAATGACCCTAAGCATACTGCTAAAGCAACACTCGAGTGGTTTAAGGGGAAACATTTAAATGTTTTGGAATGGCCTAGTCAAAGCCCAGACCTCAATCCAATTGAGAATCTGTGGTATGACTTAAAGATTGCTGTACACCAGCGGAACCCATCCAACTTGAAGGAGCTGGAGCAGTTTTGCCTTGAAGAATGGGCAAAAATCCCAGTGGCTAGATGTGCCAAGCTTATAGATACATACCCCAAGAGACTTGCAGCTGTAATTGCTGCAAAAGGTGGCTCTACAAAGTATTGACTTTGGGGGGGGGGTGAATAGTTATGCACGCTCAAGTTTTCTGTTTTTTTTGTCTTATTTCTTGTTTGTTTCACAATAAAAAAATATTTTGCATCTCCAAAGTGGTAGGCATGTTGTGTAAATTAAATGATACAAACCCCCAAAAAATCCATTTTAATTCCAGGTTGTAAGACAACAAAATAGGAAAAACGACAAGGGGGGTCAATACTTTTGCAAGGCACTGTATTTTGTGGCTGATGTGGTGTGATAAATCTCATTGACATCCACTGGGTTTGATCACAATTGTTGATACAGTATTCTTTGATATTTACACTTGATTCTATTCACTATAAGCACAAAATATTGGGACACCTGACTTTTTCAGCCATATGTGGTTCTTTCTTAAAATGATTGAAGCTACTCAGGAATGTTGGAGCAACTTATTTATGTCAGGTCATGACCGGATTCAAGCTCTATTTTCCATCAGACATTGCAGCCTTCAACTCTATCTCCCAATACACACTGATTAGTCACACCTGTTTTCAAATACACACACATCACCGTCACAGTTTAAAAGGACTCTCAGTCATTCAGCTCGTTGCAAAATAATACGTTCAGTTGACTCTGTTCTCTGGTTAACCATGTTTAGATTTCATTCCTTTTTTTTGTTTCTTGGTCACGCTATTGTTTTGCCAGTTTTTGTTGCTTGATAATCGCCTGAACCACATTGGATTTGGCTGCTTGTTTATTATATAAACGTCCCCCCAATCTGCATTTGCATTCGCCATCTTCCTTAGTCCATGACAATTCAGTAAGCTGTTCTGTAAGGATCCTGTCAGGATGTCGAGAATCGACGTTAACGTGGTTCGACAAAACTAACACTTGCTAGTCCTTGCTAGTGGCATTAGCTGTCATCTACAGATGGAGCTATCATAACTCCAGCTAATAAAACACAGTCTGATCTTGTACAGCAAAGCATAGTAAATGTAATAATCTTTTACACATATCATGCACTATGCTGCTTTGACTGTTTTTTTTGTCTCCAGTTTGGACAAAGAAATTGCATCTAAACCCCACAAAACCTCTTCAGAAATCTACAGCGTTCTTTAAAACACCTCATTTACAGTAGCTGTTCGTCGTACGAACGGATAAAAATCCCAGTACAATCCCAATGGGGATTTCCTCTAAAGAAAATATCAAGGGCAAGTCGGTACAAGAGGGGCGTGTTTAAAAAACAGGCACGGAAGCGAAAGAACTGAATATCAGCATTAGTGACAGCTATAGATTGATAGCAACGAGGCAACAATATGGTCTGGTTTGATTCACAATCATTTACGGAGCGGCTAGTCAATTTTAGAGTCGTTGTGCAGACAGTTATGTGAATGGACCCTTGTGAACAAGAGCAATGAAAGCAGAAAAGAGAGGAAGAAGCTTAAGAATGGGGAGGAAGTTTCCTCAGAAGCATGTGAACCGAATCTAAACATGTGTTCTGACGCACTGTGCTCTAAAGTGTGTGTGTGTGTGTGTGTGTGTGTGTGTGTGTGTGGCTTACTGCCTACTATCTCTACTTAAACACAAAATAAGAGTAAGGTATGAAATATGGCCTTCTGCATTCTGATATAGAAGAGGAGCCAGTTGGGATTCAGCCAGTGAGGGAGTGTAGTGGAGCATGTAGCATGATGTTTGCTTGATGATGTAGAATGTTTGGATTAGTAGAAAGTGGTTTCAGGCGGAACCAGATGGTGTGAGACTGATGAGATGGCAGCGTGTGTAAGACCGCGAGCTGATCGGTGTCGAGCACGGCTGAGACAATGGAGGCACAAAGTCTTACCATATGTAATATTTGGGAAAATTGCCGCTTGCTTCTCTGTGATAAGAAAAAGAAGAGAAAAAGACAAAGTGTTTTCGAAGAGTTTCAGAACTGTAGTTATCACATTGCCTTTTGTGCAGCTGTATTCCTTAATATAGGTTTTTATATAAAAAATTTTAATCTGCTTAAAAAAAATAAGTGCTGAAACCTGCCACAGTCTTAATGATCTACAATAATCTATAGTCTAAACTAAGAATAAAATATGATAAGGGCTGTTATACTGACAGAAAATGATCAGCGATAGAATTGTGTGACGCTGTTACCGAACCAACGTTGATTATTTTCCTAGAACAGTGTGTGTTTTATTCCCTTTACCCCACAGCAATTTGCCTTTTTACACATCGTTCTATTATGTATTAAAGAACAGGTCATACACAAGATATCTATTAATACTCACAGTCCGAACATAGTTAAAGATATCACTTTAAAACATTTATAAACATTACCAGTCTCCTGATGTTAGATAGCCAATGCTAAAAGATACACTATTTGCCCAAAAGTATTGGGACAACTGACTTTCCCAGCCATATGTAGTTCTTCCCCTTGCTGTTGACACAAAACTGGAGGTACACAATTGCATGGGATGTCCCTGGGTGCGGTTCCATTAAATAGTCAATTGAATATTATTTGTATAGCACTGTTAACATTGGATGTTGTGTCAAAGCAGCATAACAGATATAAATAGATTAGGAATATAGATTTTATCTTATATTTCTAGTCCCTAGAAGTTAATCTCTAATAAGCGAGCCAGTGGCGCCATTGGCAAGGAAAAACTCCCTGAGATGGTAGGAGGAAAAAACCTTGAGAAGAACCAGACACAAAACAGAGCCCATACTCAAGGTGACGCCAAATGTCGGTTCATTATATTTCTATCATTGTTATAATCTGTTCACTGATAGACACTTGAAGGCAAAACCGCTCATGGCATTTGTTAGTCCTGAACTATTGCAGCAAACTGTTGTTAAAAGATTAATTACAGTCCAAATCCATCTTCATGGTTCTTGAGTTTAACCTTCCACAGTAACCTCATTGATCTTTAGTTTGTTCGTGTGGAACCATTCTCATTGCAGTGAGTGGTTTCCAATTGAAGAGAACTCTATCCAGAGGAAGGGCATAATGAATCAAAGATAGTTCTATGAACATATGGTTTACATGAGTTTTGGAGTGGAAGATCTTAAGTGGCCTGCTATAGAGCTCTGACCTAATCCCTATGCAAAACCTTGCCACCCTACATCAGTACCTGACATTACTAACACCCTTGTGCCTGAAGAAGCACAAATCTCCACAAACACATTCTAGTGGAACATCTTCCCAGAAAAGTGGAGGTTATTATGACAGCAAATGGGGACTAAATGTGAAATGGAATGTACAAAAAGCACAAACAAATCTTCTGGTCAGGTGTCCACCAACTTTTGCCTATAGATTAGCTTGTCAAATGAAGTTATAGCTTTATGAAGCACTGAGAATGAAGACACCTTACAAAGAAATGCTTAAGATCTCCCAATGTATGTTATAACCTTTGTGTCTTTTGTTACAACTTTCATAACGTTACAAAAAAATATATTTCATGTGCATTTACCATTGTGAATGATTTGTTACTATAGAAACCGAAATAAGCATGTTGACCTACCACAAATGAAAATTCATAAGAGCTGTAAAATGCAGGCAAATTCAACGTGCTAATATACAACAGTACATGGACAAAAGTTTGTGCTGACCTTATATTCGTATGTGCGTTTAGTCTCCATTTGCTGTTATATGGTGCTCCACTCTTCTGGGAAGATGTTCCACTGGATTGTGTAGTGTGCTTGTGGAGATTTTGCAGGGTGTTTGTACATTCAGGTACTGATGTAGGTGAAGAGGCCTGGGTGCAGTCAGCATTCCAATTCATTCCAAAGGTGTTTAAAAGAGTTGAGGTCAGAGCTCCATAGCAGGCCGTGCAAGATCTTACACTCCAGCCCATGCAAACCAAATGTTAATGGAGCTGACTTTGTGCAAAGGTGCATTGTCATGATTTGGGTCTCCTTTCATGCTACAAAATGCAATTGTGTACCTACAACTTTGATAACAGTTTGGGGAAGAACCACATATGGCTGGAGTTGTCAGGTGTCCCATTCCTTTTGTCTGTATAATGTATTTCACATTTACTTCATTAACTTCACCAGATGTTATAAGAAAAGTAATTTGTTTGGTTTATACAGTATATTATTATCAAAAAATTGTTTGGTTGTGTAATCAATTATTGAATGCAGAAAACATTTTTGAACGCTGTTTATACATCATACATGAGAACGAGGATCTGGGTAGTTTGAGGAAATGTTATTGTTTGCTTATTCGCTGCATGTTCAATCATGTTTACTGTTAATGCCATTAGTAGTTTCCAGTAGCTTAATAATAGAATTTCCATAAGCAGGGGATCACTGATCAGATTCCAGTAAGCCTTATAACCTTGTAGCATAAATGAGCTGTTTATATTTGTATTACAAATCAGAATGCACTTAATAAATCGTTGTAACAAAAAGCGTGTCTGTTTTTCCAGCGTCTGAATTCAGTCACTGCCACCGTGCCGTAATCTCTTGTTTGCTCCGATTTTAACATTCTACTGAATCCTATATTACTTGTCAGCTGGAGAAACTTTATATAAGCTTCTGATATTTACACAAGTGACTTCAGGTTAAAATGGAAGATCAGTCTAAATGGAAAAAATAATTCCTGCAAAGCTTATAATCTTAAAACTTGAGCCCAGTCTTATAAAATATTTTCTATCCAGCGGCCACGACAGTGACACCATTTTTTCTCAGATGAGGCATGACTTCAGCGAAAACATCATTACTCATTTTCACACCCGCAAACGGCTTATTAGGTGCTTTTTTTTTTAACTTTGTTAATTCATGGACTTAATGTGTCAGCCAATCACGTTTCAGCAATGCAAGATATCGTGTAAAAAGAGGTCAGTTTAGTTTTTAGTTTTTTAGTTTCATGTTTACATCTCAGGAAATTGGTTGTTGGCACCAGATGGGCTGGTTCAAATTTTTTTGTTTCGTTTTTGGAAATTTAATTCACTCTGAATGGTGCGCAAAACAAAAAACACCCAGAAAGCAGGGTTTGGGTAGAAATGCCTTGAGAAAGTTAGAGGAAAAGACCAGTGAGAGTTAACAGAAAGGCAAGATTTCTCAAAAGAACACTATGGTGAGCACAAAAGCATCTTATAATGTCCAATGTCAAACCACGAGGCAGATAAAATTAGCAAAATTTGCATTAAATATAAACGAAAGTGAAAGGGTAGAGTTGCGGTTGCTAATAATAAACATGTTTTGGTCATGCCCTAAGCTTGTTCATTTCTGGCAATTAATGTTTGGTTTTATTTTAAATCAAATCAAATGTATTTGTCAAATACACATACATACTTTTTTAAATACTTTTTTTATATTTCAGAAGTTCTGTATTTATCTATTAATCATTCTCCTATTTTTGCAATAGTTGGTTATGTAAACAGAACTCTTTTTAGATAATAATAATAATAAAAATATATAATAATATTAATAATAATAATAATAATAATAATAATAATAATAATAATACAATTAATATCTTTTTCGACTTTAATATACAGGTGTCATATATTGCGTTATTCACTCGTCTAATATTTAAATTCAAAATGAAATGTGCTTTGTTCTTCTTTTTTTTTTTTTTTTTTTTTATGAAATTGTTGTCATATTATGTAAAAAAAAAAAAGAGAAATACCACAAAGCAGAAACTCCAACCACAAAAGATCACATCAGTTTTTCAATATTCTTAGTCAAGAAAAGGATCTGAGGTTACAGTAAGTACCGTTTCACTGCGTTTGGAAACTCCGAAAAAGGAGCATGGCGGTTTGTGTGGGAAAATTCCCAGCATTCGTTTGTTGATTTGTGAAATGGTCAAAAGCAACAACCATGCCACGATCAACATCGCTGAGATTACATTGTAAATATCTGATGTAACCCTGACCTGAAGCGGTGGACCTGAATCTGCACGACTTCATGCATTATATATGATCTAAACTGAGCAGTGTGTTCAGGTGAATGAGATTTCTCACCATTCACCGTCAACCTGAGTGTGTAGCTGTAGACAGGGTTCCTGCCTCGTCCGTCCACAGTGATGTTGCAGGTGTACGTGCCGCTGTCTTTTTTGGTGACAAGGGGCAGTTTGGTGATCAGGGTGCCTGGCGAGGACACGATGGTAAATAACGGAGAACCGGTGTGTGAGACCCATGTCCCACCCACTACGGCGTAGGAGGGAGAGACTTCAGCTTTTAGCCTCGCTGTATTACGAAAGTAGATGACAGGAGCTGGGGCTAAGGTCACTGAAACACACACACACACACACACAAATATGAACACACCCAGATACTGTTAATTGTCTGTAATAAATGATTCCTGACCATTAAGCCAATTACTATTTTTTAAGTAATTCATATTTAATGAAGTAAAGAACACATTCTGTTTACTGCTGTGTCCCCTGATGTTCTCAGATTATCTGTCAGCATGTACTAGCAAAATAGACGGTCTGGAGACATGGGAGAAGAAAAACAATCCACCAATGCATGCATGATAAAAATAAAGACTAAGAAGACTACTCAACATTTAATAACAGCCAGAAGAACAATTTTTTCTTTGATCTTCTTGTCATCCTTCTCTAGCAGGCAATTGTAGAGTCCTCCGCTTTCCATCGTAGCAGTAAACTGCAAAGAGATGGAATTGTGGTTCGATATCAGCAGAGTCCTGCCTGCTTGACGGTATGTTTGCTTGCTGTTCACACTTTCTTTGATGACGTTCACTGAAAACAGCATCGTCCATAGTTTCTCCAAAGCTGGCATCACCAACCATTCGACCTGCCTTAGGGTTACAAAGGGTTCCTCAGGGCAGAGCAGGGTGACGGCTGCACCATCTTCCACCACGATAACGTCACTCCAAGCATTAACTTAAAAAAAAAAAACCACACCGAAAAACATACACTTTAAGGCATTTGTATGAACAACAATGGAAGTTTGGTGATATTTGAGTGAGTTCTGTTCTATTCTATAGGCGTTCTATGGAAATTAATTTCCCATAACTTGGCAAAAGACTCCCAGAGTTTGAGCGTCTTTCATCTTCCCTTAAATCATTTCAAGATTATGTTTTATATGTTTAATTAAATCATTTTAAATAATGGAGGCCTGGTGGGTTTCACGAGCACATTTCTGAAGAAGCTATTTTACTACTAAGAGAGGTGGGGGGAGCTTTGGAGGGAGGTTGGTGCCACAGAAGACTGGAATGAAAAATGGATGGCGTGCGAATCCCCCAAGCATCCAAGCATCAGCCTTTCTTTCTTTTTCTAAAATGACTTTAATATCTTACTGCCTGCCATCCTGACTTTCCACATCAGCACTGAAACCCTTACAAAACACAGCATGACTCTTGAGCTTCAGCTTGCATATGAGCAGGATTTCTTGCTTATCTGCTATGCAGGGTGTCAAACGAATACCATTTCAGTCAACTTCAGTCAATTTGAAACACTGAAAGAGTAAGGTCCATACAGAGTCTGAGTGCTAAAGAAAACAATCAGATGTTATGACGTGCTTTTAACTACCAAATATGGCTTCTGTGCGCTACTGGGTTTTATCAGATGACGCAGCAGAGGCCTGTGAGAGTTTTGCCTAAGGGGTTTCTTGGAATTTGGAGATTAAGAAATGTCTCTGTGTGGAAGTTTCGTGTGACAGTTTGCCGGGCAGCCAAAAATGAAAAATACATGTGGGTCGTTAAAACATTCATCATTTTTATGTTTTTTTCTTCCTTTATATTTCTTGTAGTCTGGCTCTCTGGCTACTTTCACTGCTGTCACTGAACAGATGTGTGAAAACCCTGATGCAATACACCACGAATGGACCTGCATTTACTGTGGAAATGTGATGGAATTATGCAAAGGAAAAGCATTGTTATAATAATTGTTCTAAAATTTGCACTTTGTTCAAGAAATTCAGGACATTTCCACATCCTTTTTAATCCTTTACTGGCTTTCAAAATACCTGTTACAAACCTCAAATGACACAAGACTTTTCTTTTTGTTAAATTGTTTAAAAGATTCATACAGGATAAAATGTCCCATTTGCATATTATTTAAGATTTAGACATTTGTTAATTTAGCTAGTTAAGTTTCAACTTTTTAAATATTAGATAGTTTAGTTTTATATATTTTTAATATTAGCTAGTAAAGTTTGGACTTTTGTTATACTAGCTAGTTTAGGTTTAGATATTTGTTAAATTATCTAGTTAATTTTTGGACTTTTATTAGATTAGCTAGTTTATTTTTATATATTTATAATATTAGCTAGTTAAGTTTTGGACATTTGTTAATTTAGCTAGTTAAGTTTAAACTTTTTTATATTAGCTAGTTTAGTTTTAGATATTTATAATATTATCTTGTTAAGTTTTGGACTTTTGTTACATTAGCTAGTTTAGTTGTAGATATTTATAATATTAGCTAGTAAATTTTTGGACTTTTGTTATATTAGCTAGTTTGGTTGTAGATATTTATAATATTAGCTAGTTAAGTTTTGGACTTTTGTTATATTAGCTAGTTACGTTCTAGATATTAAAAATATTAGCTAGGTATGTTTTAGACTTTTAATAAAGAAACTACGCTAAGGCTAAATAAATATATAGTATATACTTATAGTATACAGTGTAAGTCTATATACTATATTTATGTATTGTTTTGTTTTATTGTTTAATATTCTTAAAGTATATAGTATATAATTTAATATTAAAACAATATTGTCAATGTAATTACTTATGTTTATTTTATTTATTTATTTTATTACATTTATTTCTTAATTTATACGAAAGTTATAAACGATATAAAAGGTTTTCATTGACAGCACCGGGTTCAGAACTTGTTCTGATAAGGATTGACACAAACTAAACCAAACTGTACTTTTTTTTTTTGTGAATTGAACAGCATAACTTACCTCTTTGTGCTGCAGATGGAAGGATGAAACATACACCAATGCATGTGAGAGTAAAAAGAAGAGAATAAGAACTCATATTGTTGTTTTCAGCAATGCTCCCTAGAAGATGTACAGCAGGAACTGGACATCATGTAGGAAGTACAATGTGTCTGTATATCTGTATATGTAATGTGTGTGTGTGTGTGTGTGTGTGTGTGTGTGTGTGTGTGTGTGTGTGTTACTAAATATGAAATAGCCAAGCTAGAGCATACTGTGACAGTATGCTGGATAAGTCTGACAGCTGGGAAACAAGGATGAAAATTGCACACTAGAGCATGAACACACAGGAAAACACACCAGTAGTGTTAGGAATTGATAAACAGAAATACACGCACTTTTGTGCAGGCAATACAACATACACTATGTAATGCAAAATACATGGCAAACGCATATGTACCTTTGTGTATATGTATGTGTGTGTGTGTGTGTGTGTGTGTGTGTGTGTGTATATATATATATATATATATATATATATATATATATATATATATATATATATATATATATATATATGTTAAAATGAACACATTAATAACGTTAACCCAAATTAATTTTAATGGCACAATTTTAATGCAGCGCGCAATTCTGTTTGGACAGTTTTACCAATTATAAAAGTAAATAAATATAAAAGAGCCAAAATTAAAGCCTTTAACACAACACATTTAATTACAACCACCGAAAAAATACATTTTTAATCACTAAACATTTTTTTTACTGACGTGCCAAGTCTCGAATCAAGCACCAAAATCTTCCATGATGCACACATCCGGCAATTAAAACCGTCCGTGTGGAAACATAGCAAAAGCTCTGTTTGGTGTCCTTATGATTTACGTAATTTAAAACACCATAATTACTTTCAAACATTAACAAGTATATTTTGTCTTCATGCTCTATGTTGAGGATGGTTTCACTAATAATAAACATACATTTGCATATATAAAGAATCAATATTTTCAATGGCCATGTTGATTAGAGTATAAAAAACTCTAAATGTTAATTAAATTGTTAATTTAGGGTACATTTAGAACATATAAAAATGTGAGATTAAGTTGCGATTAATCACAAGTTAACAATCATGTGATTAATCGATCTAGATATATGTGACACCATTTCCAGCTGTATAAAGTGCATCCCCAAACTGTTACAACAATGTTGGAGGCACAATCTTGTATAGGATGTGTTTGGATGCTGTAGCATTACATTTTCTCTTCACTTGAATTAGGAGACCCAAATCTGTTCTCTCATGGCAATGCCTCTGTGCACAAAACCAGCTCCATGAACATATGGTTTATATGGGTTGGGGTGGAAAATCTTGAGTAACCCGCAAGAGAGCTCTGACATTAGGCCTATTAAACACCTTTGGGATGAATTGGAACGCTACACTGCACTACAGGCCTCCTCACTTCTTCTCACAAATCTCCACAAACACACTCCAAAATCTAGTTGAACATCTTCCGAAAAGAGAGAGGGTTATTAAAACAGTAAATGGGACTAAATGAGAAATTGAATATTCAGAAAGCAGATACGAATCCGATGTTCTAGTGTCCACAAACATTTGCAATATAGATGGTTTAAATTGCATTCGATTATTAGATTTGAGATTATTCTAAGAAGAATTTATGCATAATCAAGAACTATTTTTTACTAATCTAATATTTGTTTTTTGTTTTCATAATCTCATAATTAAAATTAAGTCTGTTTACCAATATGCAAGAAGTTTTCTCTAGCCAAGGTTATTTTTGTGGTGCGCAATCTAAAGCACATATGTTATTAACTCTCGCTCTATTAGCGTCTGCTTCTGCTGGACTTCAGTCACACACTGCCCACACAAAAAATTACAAATAAGGGTGGAAACTGTATAAGGCAACTTTGTGTGTATGTGTGGTGTGTGCAATAGATGCAGCCATTAAGCAAGTAAGAATTTAAGGGTCTGCAGTATAACTGAATGAGTCACTAATTCTTTGGCAAAAAAAACCCCGTCTCCATTCCTATAAAGGTCTTTAATTAAAACGAACACGAATGAAGTTAATTAAAACGAACACCGACAAAGTTATCATGCTGCTAAGCGCTCGTACCTTCTAATTACCTCTTCATGTAAGGCCGGAGAAGGCAAAGAAAGAATGAAAGTGCTAGGAAATAGAAGATGAAAGCGAAGAGCCAAAGTGAAAGACTGATAAGGCAGTGAGATAGAGAGAGAAGACATGAATTAAAGACAACTTCCGAGCTAACAAATGTAGGACAACAGTAGCTAATGAGAGCCAAGGCAGTGTACATATCCCGATCCCTGTGTGAACACTCAAGGGGGAGCAAGGGATTAGTTATGATAGGCAGAAGACGAGCCCAGGCGTACCGAAATATTATTCAAATGAGGTCCCTGGGTTGTTAAAGTAATCAACTGTGGGTACCTGCATTCAATTTTGGACACACACACACCACACACACACCGATTAATAGTTTAAAATAAAAACTTTCCTCTGTGTCATCAACTGTGCAAATTGCCATGCATGTGAGATTTTGATATGAAAAATAAATAGGGCCCGTTCATTTCACAGGAGTTTATTAACCTAAGGAGAAATAGATTAATCTCCAGCAAGTCACATGGAATGTGTTATCTTCCCCTTACACTCTTCCTATGCTGTGAGCTCACCACTCAACACCACAGGAGGGGCAAATTTGTAAAAAAAAAAAAGAAAGAAAAACACCAGCATGGCCGCTTATTCCTGATAAGCAGCAGATAAAAAAGCCTGAGCAGCAACACTGGCTCGCCTTTCATTCCTTTCACTGGCATACACACACACACTTGTTTAGAATGCTCAGGCGTTCTTCACTCTTCCCTATTATTTGCTCATTCATTTGCTCATGACTGTTGTACGAGAAAAAAACACGTCGCTAATGGATATGCACTTGAGGCGGCAAGAATGAGGCTAGAATGATGACTCGCTATGAGCGATGTGTCGGCTCGGTGTACGTGGTGAAGGTGTCTGCAGCAGGTAGTGGTGAAAGTGGTGGTGGGGGGCATGTTAGTGTTGCTTCTACGCAAAGATTAATTGCACTCAGGAAACCCGAGGCCAATTATTCCCATTCTGACACCTACGTACCGAGCAATTTCAACAAGCTGCTTAATATAGCCTCTACCGTATATTTAGAGTAATGACACACTGAGATCTTCGGGAATAATAAAAAAAGCAACCTTTTTCAACTCCTCAAATTAGAACGTGCTATCTGTGTTGATGGATTACTGTAATCCCATCGTTTTCCTCCTCTGGTTCCGGTAGGTGGATTGGCATCGTTTTTTTGTCCCAACCGTGATCATATAGACCCGGCAAGCATAAGTGTGGAATGGTTAAGATGTCAGACTTAGGTCATTGGGGTCAAATCCCACCTGAGCCTATAAGCAAGGTCCTTAACCTTCATTGCTTAAGGTTCAAAGGTGTATATAACATACATGATGTTTTTTTCACATTGTAACTAAAGACACAAAACAAAAAACACAAACTGATATAATAAAGTGCAAATTGTTGCAAATCTTTGGACAGTCATAACAGGAAGAAAGTTCTGTGGACAGATGAGTCCAAATTTGGCATTTGTGCGCTCTAACAGAAGAACTTATGTAAGATGAAGAACAGGAAAGAAGATGTTAGCAGACTGTCTCACCCCCACAGTCAAACATAGAGGTGGAAGCTTAATGGCTTAAAAGTTTGGGGTTGTTTTGGAGCAGGGAAAGTTTCTACTACTTTCTACTACTACTTTCTAACTACCATGCAAATGTGTCTGGACTGGAACTAATTTGAAACAACTTCAGCAAACAACAAGACAATGTCTTGAAGCATGCGTCGTGGCTCTGTAAGCGTTTTTTACAGAGCAAACAGTCTGGAGTGTTCTCTATCATAGCCCAGTCACTGCACCTAAATCCTATTGAACTGCTCTGAGATGAACTGGATCTCCAGGACAGAAAGAAATCTCGAAGGTAACAACAGGTTACCTGGTGTGCAAATCTGTTATTCATGCTAATGGATGATTTTTTCAATAAAAACCAAGTGTAACATCTATACATTTATATATTTGTTTGATCAAATTAAATTTAAGTAATCTACCATTACTTAACCTAGTTTGTTGCATATGACCAAAGGAACATGGATGTTTTTTTCAAAAAACATAAAAGACTGGATGTTTCCAAACTGTATGTTTCACCTTATAGAACTCATTGTATTTCGGTTGTCTTCCATATTTTGTTTTCTGTCACTTCCTTTAATCCAGGTTATGCTTACTTTGTTCCTTTGTCAGGTTCGCGTGTTTTGTTACGTTGTCTTTGTTTTTAGTTTATACGCTGTGTAAATAAAACTGTCTACACTTGCCTACACCCACCAATCTGTTCCATTACATGACAATCTGGGAAATCCTTCTGGGAAACATGTATATACACACTGATCAGGCATAACATTATGACATTATAACATTATGACAGGTGAAGTGAAGAACATTGATTATCTCTTCATCATGGCACCTGTTAGTGGGTTGGATTTATTAGGCAGCAAGTACACATTTCCTCCTCAAAGTTGACGTGTTAGAAGCAGGAAAAACAAGGTTTGACAAGAGCCGAATTGTGACGGCTAGACGACTGGATCAGAGCGTCTCCAAAACTGCAGCCCTTGTGGGATGTTTTCAGTCTGCAGAGGTCAGTATCTATCAAAAGTGCTCCAAGGGAGGAACAGCGACGAACCGGCGACGGGGTCATGGGTGGCAAAGCCTCAATGATGCACGTGGGGAGCGAAGGCTGACCCGTGTGGTCCGATCCAACAGACGAACTTCTGTAGCTCAAATTGCTGAAGAGGTTAATGCTTTTAATGCTCAACAGGTCAGGACTGTTTTGGCAGCAAAAGGGGGACCAACACAATTTTAAACAGATGGTCATAAAGTTATGCCTGATCGATAGCCATAAAGACTGATCGGTGTATCTTATATAGCTTTTGAAGAGGAAATGAAAAGAATGTGATTTTTTAAACAAAATAATAACAATTTACACCGATCATCCTGTTAAAAGATTTACACCTCCTCTTGAATGTTTGCACCTTTTGTAAAAGTTAAGTACGATTATCTCAGTTGTCCTGTGAAAATTATTTCAAAGTCATATAGTTGCTATTAGAATGAAATTAAATAGCATAAAGGATGCTGGAAAACCAAATAATCTGCAGTTCCTGCACCGTTTGATGACAAAACATAAAACATTGTTCAGTAAACAAAGCACAGTATTAAGAAACAAGTGTATACACTTCCAATCGGATTAATTTTGAGGGTAAATTTAGGTATTATTATATCTTGTGGACTTTTTTTGGAAGCGTCTTCTCTACAAAATAGTTTATTGTTTATTATATGTAGTCCAGATAGTACTAATAATATTTAATATTATTTCTACAGTTTCTTATTTTACCATTTGTAGAATTCCATAAGATGTTTGCATACTAATGGAAGTGGTAGATCGGTGGTTAAGATTGTGGAAGGTTGTAAGTTCAAATCTCAGCACCACCAAGCTGCCACTTGGCTTTTAAGCAAAACTCTTTTAGCCCTTAACTGCTCAGATATATAAATAAAATCATCGTAAAACAGATTACTAGGGTTTGCCAAATGCTGTCACTGAAATGATCTCAGCAGTAAACTATTATATACGCCCATTATTTCTGTACCTGTAATGATTTCAGAGAAACAAATGCTGTGTACCAGAACATGTTTACTTTTTGTTTCTTTTTTCTTTTCTTGTCCCGGGGCGCTGTCACAAGTTAAATCCCTCCTTACAACTTACACAACTCACAGAAACAGTCACTGGATGTTTCCTTGTAAGCTGTTCATCACCACTGCAAACAGGAAAGGGCTCAGAGCCGATCCTTGATGTAGTCCAACCTCCACCTTGAACCAGTTTGTCGTTCCTACTGCACACTTCACTGTTGTCTCACTCTCCTCATACATGTCCTGCACCACCCTCACATACGTCTCTGACACACCTGACTTACTCAAATAATACTACAACTTCTCTCTCGGCACTCTGTCGTACACTTTCTCTAAATCCACAAACACACAATGCAACTCCTTCTGACCTTCTCTATACTTCTTCATCAACATTCTCAAAGCAAATAATGCATCTGTGGTGCTCTTCCTCAGCATCTTCCTCAACCATACTGTTGCTCACAGATGGTCACCTCTTCCCTCAGCCTGACTTCCACTACTCTTTCTAATAACTTCATGGTGTGACTGATCAACATTATTCCCCTGTAGGTACTGCAGGTCTGCACATCCCCCTTGTTCTTAAGCACACTCCTTCCCCATTCCTCAGGCATTTTCTCACCTTTCAGAATCGTATTTAACAATCTGGTTAAAAACTCCACTGCTATCTCTCCTAAACATCTCCATGCTCAATGTCATCTGGTCCATCCGACTTCCCACTCTTCATCCTCTTAATCACTGCTCTCATTTCCCCCTTACTAATCCTATCCACTTCCTGCTTCACCAACTCCACGTTATCCAACCTTCTCTCTCTTTCATTTACCCTGTCATCAGCTGCTCAAAATATTCCCTCCACCTTCTCAACACACTCTCCTCACTAGTCAACACATTTCCATCTCCATCCTTTATTGCTCTAACTTGCAGCACATCCTTCCCCGCTCGGTCCCTCTTATGACTTTTCCTTGGTTTTCGCCCATCCCTCTTCACCTGCTGCTGCATCTTCTTGTACTCCTGCCTACTTTTCTAATCACTCTGTCAATCCCAGTTCTGTTTCACCAACCTCTTTCTCCTTATGCTCTCCTGCACTTCCTTATTCCACCACCACGTCTCTTTGTCTTACTTTCTATTTCCATATGTTACACCAAGTACTTTTCTAGCTGTCTCCCTCATCACTCCTGCAGTAGTTACCCAATCATCTAGCATCTCTTCACCACCACCGAGCCCCTGTCTGACCTCTTCCCTGAACCTCACACTACAGTCTTCCTCCTTCAGTTTCCACCATCTTATTCTTCTTTCAGTCCTCACTCTTTTCCTCTTCTTCTTCACCTCCAAAACCATTCTACAGACCACCATCCGATGCTGTCTAGCTACACTGTCCTCCACAATCACCTTAAAGTCTCCAATCTCCTTCAGGTTGCATCTCCTACATACAACATAGTCCACCTGTGTGCACCTTCCTCCACTCTTATACGTCACTGTATGCTACTCCTTCTTCTTAAAATAAGTGTTTACCACTGCCCTTCCACATTACTCTCCTTAAAGCCATACCTACCCATCACCTCTGTTCCCTTCACCTACATGCCCATTAAAGTCATGCCCCAATCACCAAAATGTCATTCCTAGTTACACCATCTACCACTTCATCTAATTCACTCCAGAATGTTTCCTTCTCTTTCATCTCACAACCCACTTGTGGAGCATAGGCACTGATGACATTTATCATCACCCCTTCAACTTCCAGCTTCACGTTCATCACCCTATCAGAAACTCTCTTCACCTCCACTCCACTTTTACTCTTCCTTCAGAATCATCCCTACACCATTTCTCTTTCCATCCACGCCATAATAGAACAGTTTGAACCCACCTCCAATGTTCCTGGCCTTACTCCCTTTCCACTTGGTCTCCTGAACACACAACATATCTACCTTTCTTCTCTCCATCATATTAGCTACCTCTCTCCCTTTACCCGTCATAGTACCCACATTTAAAGTACCAACCCGAACCTCCACTCTCCTACACTTCTCCTTTCCTTGCTGTCTCTGTGGACATCTTCCTCCTCTCCTTCTCCTCCTTCGGCCAACAGTAGCCCAATTTCCACCGGTACCCTGTCGGCTAACGATACCTGTAGTGGTCGTTGGTAACCCGGGCCTCGACCGATCCGGTATGAAATTCTGATTTGTGATCCGCATATTCGATTTGGCACATGTTTTACGCTGGATGCCCTTCCTAACGCAACCCTCCCCATTTATCCGGGTTTGGGGCTGGCACTAAGAGTGCACTGGCTTGTGTAACCCTTATGGCTGGGTTAATAATAATAATAATAATAATAATAATAATAATAATAATGTATAAAGATAATGAACTAGTCTATAGTTCACTATGTGGCAATTTCTCCTGTTTTGACCATCTTTAAGTAACCTGACACACTTAATACTGTGCTGACAACGTGTGTGTGAGAGAGAGATTAGAGAGAGAAAGAAAGAAAGAAAGAAAGAAAGAAAGAAAGAAAGAAAGAAAGAAAAACTTAGGGGACTTCCTGATCCACCTGCCTGGATGGCTTTCAATTTTTCTTTTCTTTTTAGTGACGTCGTGGTGTGCGTATGTGTGCTGAGAGAGAGAGAGAGAGAGAGAGAGAGAGAGAGAGAGAGAGAGGGAGGAGGAGGTCACGTGACACACATGCTCCAGTAGTAGAGAGAGCGAATTTGAAGGTTTCGGTCAGAGCCGAACCAGACGCTGTGGAGATCACTGCACCTATTTATTTCATTACAGGGAAGAAAAAAAGAGAGTCTGAGAAGGATTTTAATTATAAGACCAAAAACAGTGTGCCGTTTCGAGAGTATTATTAGGAAGGAGCGGATGAAGGGAGACACCGAGAGAAAGTATCGGATGAGCAGTTGAAACAGAAAGTCAGTAAGTTTGTTGCTAAAAAAAAAAACCCAACAACATCTACTGATATCGGATACACTGTCACTATTTCTATATCTGTTTATTTACTAAGACGTGTTTTGGGGTGGGGGGTGTTGGTAAATAGAATAGGATAAAGACTTCTCCACGAAGACTGAATTCAACAAACAAGATCCAGAAACCATGGAGCGGGATTCCGCTTTCTGCTCAATTCATTTCCTCCTTCATCTCCTCCTTCTTCTCACATGCCGAGGTAAGATCCCTTAATCATTCCCTATTCCAGAAACACACTGTCTTTCACATCGTCCTGGAGTTTCTCCATACTTTCAGCATCGAGTATCGGTTTACTAAAGAACCAATGACTCAATATCAGACCCGGCTTTTCTCCTCTCTCCTCTAATATATCTAATATATAACACCCTGGTATTCTTCTATCATTCCTGACGTTCTTTATGATTTATGATGATTATTATTAGAAGTAACTATCATTTCCTGGAAGCTCTTCAGGGTGAAATGTCTGGGTTAGACCTCTGGACATGATACTTCAGGTAGTTTCGACGTGCGCCATGTTCACAAGGTGTGGCCTGGGAAAGTATTTCCCACTGAAGGTGTTCTCAGGTAGAGCTAAACTTCTACAATCGTGCTCGGCGCTAAGCAGAAAAGCCTTTATTGATTTTTACAATCTATATCATTGAATATTTTATTGTTTGTTTTTTTTAAATAATAATAAAAGGTCCTTGTGTCTGTATTCCGCGGTGTAGCTGGGATTATTATGGGATAGAGAAACGCAACAGGGTGTAATCCTGTTAAAATATGTGTGTATATATTATTTGCTTTATTTATATTTGTTAGCATTTTAATATTATTTTAAAAAAATGTCCACGTTAGAATTGATGTTATGTAAGATCAATTTATCGGAAAAATGTAATGTTCCGTCTATCAGCTCTTCCTCATATCTTTACCGGGCAGAAGGCAACCTGTTGCCTACGCAACCAGACTTCCGGTTTCCTTTTATGGGCATTCAATTATGCATGGTTGATAATTAAGGCCAACAGGTGTATTTACGCACGTGACCATATATATATATATAATGCCATTATTGTTTTTGTTTATTCATTTACTGTGTATAGTAAATAAATAATTAAGGCACTGTTTGGGATTGAACCTGTAGCTGGCACCAAAAGGGGAGAGCTGATTGCTTAGACGGAGGGATATCAGTGTAACACCGGACTTGTCTCCCATGCCCCAAGAGAAGGGATTTAATAATGGATCGACCTGACAAACGGCTAAAAGTTTTGCTATGCCAACGCATTTTATCCCCACCCCCCTTGCCAGAGAACATTTCACACCACATCAAATGCAGTGCAGAGTGTAAAGGTTGTCAGAGCTGGGACTGAAATAATGCAACAATAGATTTTTATTTATGAAGGAAGCAAAGGAAGATAAAGCACTAAATGGCAAAAGCAGGGCCTAACCCCCCCCTTTTATTTCTTATCGCTCGGTTAAATTCTGTGCCGTGGGAGCGGTTGCACCTTTTTCATAGCGGTTGTAAAAAAAAAAAAAAAAAAAAAAATACGTGAGAGTCATGGGACAAATTTCAGGACTGTTTTAATATAAGCGGCTGAAAAGGAACTGGTCAAAAATGTGGATGACGGCGAAGCAGAATTCGGCCGAATGAGTGATATGTCGTTAAATATTATTTTCCTCAGTCTTCCCTGTGAAATTTTGGGCCTGGCGATTGGTTGGAAATTTCGAAAGAGAAATATCTCTCCAGTCATCTTTATAACACGACATGGTCACATGACCAGTTGAGTTGGGGAGGGTAAATCAAAATACATCTGAGAGGCAGTGAAAACTTTTTCCTACCTCAACAAGCCGCCTTCAACTAAACGATTTACACACACGCGTGTGATTGGCTAGAACAGATTTGCTAATAAAGGAGAAGCCAGTAGACTGACTTGTTGGACTGCTCCTTTCACACGAATATTTCCCAAACGCTCAGTTCAATGCACTCGATTTCATTCCTGGGTTTGCATCTGCTCGGACCATTTTTGCATCGCCTCGAACTAAGACCGCTTTACGTCTCTAATTGACGCTCGCATTCGAACACGAGCCGCATTTCTATCATTAAGAGATCCAAGCCCTGAGATTGCAGGCTATACGACCAGGGCTCATGAACACGAGTCAAAGCTTGAAGCAGTTACTATGGAGATGTGGAGAGTTTTTTAAACAATGGGCAGGAAAAGGGATGGGGGGGTGTAGTAATGTCGCTCTGCGTGAATGCATCAAGTGCTCTGTGTGTGTGTGTGTGTGTGTGTGTGTGTGTGTGTGTGTGTGTGTGTGTGTGTGTGTGTGTGTGTGTGTGTGTGTGTGTGAGGGTTTGGGAGCAAGCAGAAGTGGGGGGTTGGGAGTGAGATTTTGTCTGCTTAGAGGGCAAGGGGAAACCGACTGACCTGTGTTTAGCTGTATGTAAATCAAACTTTTAGAATCAAGTGCGTTAGATGATGTATTGAACATAAAAATGATCAGCACAAAACACATTTTACACACACACACACACACACACACACACACACACACACACACACACACACTGCTCAAAATACTATTTTGTAACTTTGGGTGTACGACTCTTTCCTGCCTTTACTCCTCCCCTCATTCTTGTGTGCAGTTTGCTTTTGTTTGGCGGAGGTGATTTGTCATTGGTTTATTCAAACCTTGAGCCCCGACACACACACACACACACACACACACACACACACACACACACACACACACACGCATGCTGGTGGTAGCCTCTGACTGACCCTCTACACCACCACCAAAAGTCTCATACACATCATACCCATGAGCCAGACTTAAGGCCAGTGCTTTATTGCATTCTGAGTCAGACAATGAGGGAGGGAGAAAAGAGTGAACAGGTTTATTGAATAGAAATACAGGAATGGAGTGTAGAGAGGGAAAAATTAGCTGGTGAATAGTGTGTGTGTGTGTAGGCAGAGTCAGAGCCTTAATTTGTGCAACGTTGCGCTTTGGCAAATTTCAACAATTGGCTGGCCTTGTAACTATCAAACCTACAAAAATACACCCTGCAGCTTTGATGTGTGCCTTTTAAAAGAAGCATACAGTCTAACTTCTGATGAAGCTTGTGCGAAGCGGGCGATTGAATTTTCTATTACCTATATTTTTCGCCGTACTGATTTCGACACGTCCGTAATCCATCATTCGAAAAGAGTGCATGATCACAACGCTGCTAGATGTCAGCTACATCATGTATATATTTGTGGAATACTGATAATGTAACTAAGCGTTCAGGACATTGGGGATCAGTGAGGAAGGCGTTGGTGTATTAATTGGTGATGAGGAACACATTGATGATCAGTAATTAGTAATAAGGAACACATTGGTGATGAACACATTAGTGATGAGAAACACATTGGTGATTAAGACATTGGTAATGAACACTTTGGTGATCAGTAATTGGCAATGAGGAACAGATTGATGATGAGGAACACATTGGTGATCAGTAATTGGTAATGAGGAACACATTGGTGATGAGGAACATTGGTGATCAGTAAATAGGGTTGAGAAACACATTGATGGTGAGGAACATTGGTGATAAGTAACACACTGATGGTGAGAAACATTGGTGATAAGGAACACATTGTTGATGAGAGACATTAATGATCAGTGATTGGTGACGATTGTTTTGTTGTTTAAATGCAAAGAAAAGAATCAGTAAGTTGTTAAATCTTAATGAGCCTGGGTCTCAGAAGCAATTACTAAAAGGCAAAGCTTCTCTCATCATTCTTCTACTTCATCGTTACTTGCAGCCCCCCCAAGCTTTTTTTTTTCCTTTCCCATTTATTTATTCCTCCTCCACTCCTTGTTGGGCAGATGTCGGCTCTCAGAATGCTTTTACAGCGTCGGAGATTCATGAAGTCGACACGGCCATTTAAATCACCCTCATAATTTAATCATTTCTCCTGTGATGCAGGGCAGCCATGCAGAGTGTGTCAGAGAGGGGTGAAGTGAGGATTATAGGCAGAGATGGGCTTCTCTACTGTGTGCTCTCTGCGTGCCGTTTGCTCACGTGTCTTTCACTTTCATTTTGAGAAACGATCATTTGATTAAAAGAGATGGCTGGTCACCTAATGCTTAACAAGACATGAATTAGAAATCATATACACATCACAGAGAAAGATATTTATTTCATTTTCAATTCCGGAGGTTACTTGACATGACAAATCATCATCATCATCAAACATCTATACATCTATACATCTATACATACCCTGATTGAACCTACACTATATGGACAAAAGTATTGGGATACCTGACTTTCTAGCCAAATGTGGTTCTGCCCCAAAATGCCCCACAAAGTTATGGTTTTACCTGGGTTGGAGTAGAAGGTCTTAAATAGAGCTCTGACTTTAACCCTATTGAACACCTTTGGGATGACTTGGAATACTGACTGCACCCCAATCCTCCATAATCAGTACTGAACTTTACCTCGTGGCTGAATGAGCACAAATCTCAACAAACACACCCTAAAATCTCGTGAAACATCATCTCAGAAGAGTAGAGGTTACTGTGTAATAACAGCCGATTGGGACTAAAAGTGGAATGGGGTGTCCACAAGCTTTGTCAGCTTGATGATGCGGTGTTTGCAGAAGCGGCTTTCATTAACATTCCATAGTGTTCTGTTCGGTGCAGTGAAAAGGCTTGAGCGAAGCGAGTCTTCTGGACTCGAGTTTTATTTGTGAGCGTATAATTGATTCTCCATTGCTGTTTGAACGTCATGACTCAACACCAATTACCTCCCGTCACACCTCACTCTGTACATTCTTTCCCTTACTCACACACACACAGCTGATTCCTAACGACCTAATAGCTGAAGAACGGGTTATCGGAGCGTCGGAAAACATTCCCGCCTGACTTTTAATCAACCTTCGAGAACGGAAAAGATGATTCCTTTGGTGACCTTGACTCGCCTGTCTACCTCCTACCATCTTAATATAGACTGTACAGGAGACACCCCTCCATCCCCCCCCATCCCCCCCCCCCCAACCACCACCAAATCATTGTCCTTAATGTGTCCATCCTTGTGTCTGCGAGACAGACCAGCTTGGCTCTATCGATCCGTATTGATCAGCGATGCCCTTGTGAGCAAACACGCTTTCCGAGCGTCAAACCTAGCGGCTAGCTGGAATAAAGCAGCGGCTCGAGGTCTTCTGAAGAGGTTTTGACTCAGACTTCTTTTTTTCCCCCACAATTTCTTTCTCCATCTAGTGGAACCTCATCATCCGGTCCCTGCTCTGTGCTGATTTCTGTAAGACGCATTCGGCCGAGTGCTAGCTCTCTGAGCTCATGCTCCTTGAGAGGCAGCTAATGCTATTAGGATGCCTATCGCAGCGTGCTATTGGAGGAAAAACGGCAATGACCTTTGAGATCATTCCATGCACAGAGGCAGCGTTATTAGAGCGGAGCGGTAGGTGGGTTTCACGGACGGAGGCGCTAGTTGTGAAAGCCAAAGCAGGCCTGATGGAATTTGCTGCGTTAATCGAACCGGTTAAAGACCTCAGCCGAGGTGCGGTTTGATTACACTGCGCTGTCATATTGTGCTCCGGCTCGTCCGGCTTTCTCTCACGGTTATGTCGCATCCGATTTATTCCCATCGGCCGCTTAATGGATTTGCTTCACTCGCTTCTTCGCTTTCCTTTGCATCCCTCGCATCCCCGACTGTACCACTCTCTGATTCAGACCACATAATGGATCCGGATGTCTTTGTATCTCTCTCTCTCTCTCTCTCTCTCTCTCTCTCTCTGTCTCTCTCTCTCACCTTCATCCTTCTCTTTTTTTTTTTTGCCATCCTCTTTATCTCAGTCTCAATCGTTCATCCCCTCCCCGATTCTCCTCCCAAATGAGACACCATTTTGTCTGTCGTCACCCCCCTCACCACCACCACTTCTACCTCACCATTTTCCTCTCTGAGCAACACAAATGATGCCACTCGCCATCCTTTTGTAGGTGTGCTCTGAGCTTATTGCCCTTTTACCAGCAAGCGTTGCAGGTTAAGTCCGAGAGGCAACACGCAACAATCGCTCGCACGTCCTTCGATCTGCTCTGACCTTCCGCCTCAGAAAGAGCGAGCGAGAGAGGAACGAGCAAGAATATTTCAGGCCGCGTGACTAAAGATGATAAAGCGGCGTTGTGCCGAGCTGACTGTGAACAGGGCGAGGGAGATGAGCAAATTAAAATTCAGCTTTCAGATTGATCACGCGAGTGGGGCTTTTTTGTGTGTGTGTGTGTGTGTGTGTGTGTGTGTGTGTGTGTGTGTGTGTGTGTGTGTGTGTGTGTGTGTGCGCGCGCATGCATGCGTTGTGCACCACGAACAGGTACGGTGACCATGCAGAAACAGAGTGCTCATTGTCTCTGCCCTACTTCCATTAGTTACACTGTGTGTGTGTGTGTGTGTGTGTGTGTGTGTGTGTGTGTGTGTGTGTGTGTGTGTGAGAAAGAAAGCTTCTGTGTTGTATCAATTACCTGTGTGGGCTTCTCTCTGTGTCTCATTCTTCGAGAGGTTGGCATTTAGAATAAATGAGAGGCGAGCACTTGTAGCTTCCTTCACTGGAGGCAGGGATGAATAAACATTCCTTTGTTTCTCTCCCACCCCTCTGTCTCTGTTTGTGTCTCTCTCTCTCTCTCTCACGCTTCACTGATATGACAATATTCACGTGCAGAATTCACCAGAAACTGCCCCACCTAAAAAATAATGAAAAAAGTGTTGGGGAGGGGGGGGGGTGTCTCTTAAACAGATAAAAGGTGTAGGATCGAAACACTACCACACTAAAGTTACAGCCAGTGCGTCCAGACGCGATTTGGGACATTGTCCCAAAATATGTTCCCGTCCTGGCACCCGTTGTCCTCTTACACAAGTCAGACAAGTCTCCTTTTAAATTCAACACTTCCTAAATCACGCTGTCTGGCCGAGGACGGATGGCATTGGTTACTTTTTGGACATTGAGCTGCTTTTGTTTGTGTAGTTGTGTGTGTGTGTGTGTGTGTGTGTGTGTGTGTGTGTGTGTGTGTGTGTGTGTGTGTGTGTGAGAGAGAGAGAGAGAGAGATCATAATTCATGTTCATAGCAGTCCTTGAAGCGAGTGTCAGAATAGAGGACTGAGGAACTCGGAGGAACAGAAGAGGAGAAAAAAAAAAAAAAAAATCAACACTCAAAGTAATTAGGGAAGTTAGACAACTTGACAGATCCCTTTTTTTCCTCTACCCACTACATTTTTTTTCTTGTAGCGACGCTGTAAAGCTTCATCCGCTGTAGATTATTAATAGGCAGCTTCTCTTTGCACTTCTCTTTGCTCTGTCTTTCCCCTCCTCCCTTCTTCTCTGTAGCTTTAAAAAAAAAAATCCTCTAATTTTCCCATCTCACCTGGATCGCAGCCTGTTAACCAGACGTCATCCGTTTCGCTCTCTCTCGCTCTCTCTCGCTCTCTCTCGCTCTCTCTATGGGGGAAGGGACCGGGGTGAGTCCCAGGTTGCGCTGTCCTACTTTTGCTTTCCCGGCCTCCCCTCTCGATCCCGAGTTTATTTATTTACAGAAAGACATGGGCGGAGGGAGGATGGATAGAGGAATCAATGGGTGCAGTGGGAGCCGTGAGAGGTGCGAGAGTGAGGCAGCATTGAGAAGGTGATGCAAACATTTTCACGAATGAAAAGGGGGGGGGGGATGAGTGCGCGATAGAGACGTTCTAGCTGCAACAGCTGGCTAAAGACCAACATCGTTTTAACTGAAGGGAGGAAGCAGAGAAGCTTATTTTAGTGCGTCTTTTCTGCCAGGAGGCTTTTAATTAATTAATTAATTAATGTATTTATTTATTATTTTTTGCCCCCAATCAAATCATCTCGTCAGGAAATCGGGTAACAGAAGTATGACGAAAAATCGCATACGCTTTTAATATCGTGTAAAGGAGAGTCCACGATCTCTCAGCATGACACAAATTGATCAGGAAGTCAGTTATATCATTGTATGGCCATGTGCTTTTTGGATTTTTTTTTTTTAATGTCACGCTCTCTGAGCCGCGAGCGCTCGCGCAATATCAGTTACACAATCATTCACAAATGCCACCAAGTCTTTCGCTACTGGAGAATTTGGTACTTTCCTGGTGCTTGTTCAGTTAATTTTGACAAGTGGCCATGCTTCCTCTAAAGCATCTGTGTAATTACACATCTATGTGTTACTCAGGGAACTTTTTTCTTTTCTTTTTGCTGTGTGCAAAAGAGCTAAGTGTGCAAAAAAAAAAAGTTAGGGGTCATCCTGTGTCTAATCACATAGCAGCATTAGCAGCATGTATCAGCTCAGTAGATCAACACTGAATATCTTTGTTAAAATTTTGCCTCTTACAAGGTTCCAACGCTGAGAGATTGTGTGTGTGTGTGTGTGTGTGTGTGTGTGTGTGTGTGTGTGTGTGTGTGTGTGTGTGTGTGTGTGTTTAAAGTTTGTGTGCCTTATCAAATTTTGGCTGGAAAGGCTGATAGGAAAACACACACAGACTTCTCAATTAGGTGCCGGTCACCTCCTGCAGAGAGAGAGAGAGAGATAGAGAGAGAGAGACGTGGTGCTGATAAACGGGAAAAAAGGCAGACACAGAGAGTGTGAGCAAGCGTTGATGTTGAAGATGGACAGAGACAGCGAGAGAACGAGAGAGGGCGAGAGACGTGTTAGTGGTGTGAATGGACAAAGACCGATAGGCAGACTAAGTTGGAGAGAGAGAAAGAGCAAGAGAAAGAAAGGCGTGGCGTGGATGAACTGAAAAGGTACACTAAATTGAAGAGGGAGTGAGGTGGTGTTGAAGATGGTCGGAGAGAGAGAAAAATGTGGTGGTATGGATGGATGAAGATGGAAAAAGTTAAAGTTGGAGAGAGAGAGAGAGAGAGAGAGAGAGAGAGAGAGAGAGAGAGAGAGAGAGAGAGAGAGAGATACACATGGTGGTGGTGTGGATGGATGAAGATATGGAAAGGCAGACTAAGTTGGAGAGAGAGAGGGTGGTGTTGAAGATGGACAGAGAGAGAGAGAGACATGGTGGTGGTGTGGTTGGATGAAGATGGAAAGGCAGAGTAAGTTTGAGAGAGAGGGCGGAGAGAGGTAGTTCTGAAAAGAGAGAGAGAGATGGATTGATGGGTGGAGAGAGAATGCAAGAATAAGCGGAGCGAGATGTAGCCAGATGAGAAGAGAAAAGTGCAGATGGAAAAGGAAAAAGAATTTGGGTGGAAAACAGGCAACAATGGGCAAACTCAAGAAGACCGAGAGGTTAAATGCACTACACTATTTTGTGTGTGTGTGTGTGTAGATTAGCAGGAAGAGCTGAGACGGAGCAGGACAATGGCTGCTTGTGCTGCAGTAAATGTTTTGCTTCGGCTGTCAGCGTGTGCGAGAGATCAATCAGTACAAAAGCTGATAAAGGTCTGAGCAAGGGACAGACGGACAGCATGGGGTAAAGGCAACATGTAGATTTCCCCCTCGTATACTCATTTGGGCGTGTGTGTGTCCTGGAGAGATCTCCGAGGGGTGCCCCAGGAGTAACTCTTTGGTCACCATGGGAACATGGCGTACCCCTTACTCTAGTGACCTCTCACCTTTTTTTTCTGTGCGTTCCCACAAAAAGCACGTCCTGTAATAGCATTGTGTTTCTAAACACATGGCCCTGTGTGTGTGTGTGTGTGTGTGTGTTCACATTCTAAACACTTCACATATTTTCTATTGTACCTCTCCTTCCTACTCCGAGCTCCATTTTCCCTGTTTTACGCACGCACACACACACACACACACACACACACACACACACACACATACACACAATCAGATTTTCTCTCTGGGAGTATCTTATGACTCTTTGCAGATGTGATGTGGAGCAGCTGTTGCATTTCTCCCAGTTGCTATCATTTCCTTCCTTTATTTTTTTCAGTTCCTCCCTTCTACCATTACAATAGCAGAGTTTTACTTTGGTATTCGGAGAGAGAGAGTGTGTGTGTGTGTAAGAGCGAGTGATGCCAGTATGGGGCTGATAGTACAGGGCGAAGCAGTATCTAATCTTTCACATGATCATCCTCAGACCTGTTTGAAATCAGTCTCATCTCTGCCTGCTGCTGGCTTGCTCCACCTCCCGCCGTCTTCCTGTGCGTGTCTGCGTGCACGCACGCGTGTGTGCGTGAGTGTGTAATTAGCTTTTCTCTGACGTTACGGGAGTGCATGTGTGATGGAAATCCAGGATGATCCGCTCCTAATCATCATCAACGCTTAATACCAGAAGCTTCCGCTTAATCTCATACACATCCTCTGATGGAGACACTGCAAGCCGGCTCATTTAACAGTTTAATGCTCCATGTGTGTGTGTTCAGAGGTATCTGTGTGTATGTGTGTTTGCCTTTACTAGCAGATGGAGCTCATTGGCGTTGGACGAGCATGGTTATTATTTGACTGCAGAGAAGCTCGGAGATGTTCTGCTTTCCGTACGCACAGATCCGATCCGACGCCTATTTCGCTCCGTCTCCCTTCTAACTCTAATTACAGAGCACCGGTTTTAATTAACGTGCGAGATCCTGTGCGAGCACTCACGCCTCAACCTGGCTTTTCTCCACGCTTTCTCCTTGAGAGGCCTTGGAGAACAGCAGAATTTAGATTGCGGGTGATGAATAAGTGGTCGAGTGAATGTCCAGTGGAAGTAGGGTTGCAACATTCGAGGAATTTTCAAGACTGGAAATTTTCCATGGGAATTAAATGGTATTAATAGGAATAAACTGTTCATTTACAAAACGGCAAGTTAGCCTATAACGGGGAGCTTAAATGTGGTGAAATAAAAAAAAATCTTGCAGGATAATCTCCAGATTTTACTGAGGCCACGCCCCCTACATGCACTGTGCGGTCATCCGTAACATAACACGCATCATTTCTTGAATCCTGCACACAAAATAATGTCAAGGAAATGTGAATCTTAGTGAGTATTTATGTAAATTACAAACATATTACATACATTTATGATTTCATTTGCATTCTCTACATCCGTTTCCTCCAGATCTCAGAACACTTCCCAGCAACATGCTAGTGTGAATAGATGTATAGGATGCTACAGTGCCTCTGCTTTTGACTGTGTGTGTGTGTGTGTGTGCTGCTTTGTGATGGATCAGCATTCCATACACCATTCCTACTACACACCAGGTGTTCCCAGGATAATCCCAGGGTCCCCCATGACCCTCGCTAGAATAAAGCGCTTACTGAACACGAATCTAAAATGGCAGCGTTCGTTTCGTTTCCTTTTTTTTTTTTCTTCAAGAAAGTTAGTAAGCATTAATAAAGTCGATACACTCCATTTAGCAGCCAGTTTAATAATCAAAGTACTTAAAACAGTAACTAATTAAAGCCTGATTATGGAAACCCTCTCGAACGTCTACTGTATATCTCAAGTCCATTAGTTTAACACCATATACCCCAATTACATTTACAACTCGAGAGATCGTGCATGAACAGAGCCATCTGTTTTCATAATCCAGTCCATTTGAGACAAGATTAATGAACGTAATCCTCAAAAGGGGGACGGCATTTAAAAAATATCAAACTCGCACGAGGAGATCCTCTCCGAGGTTTCTTTTTAAAATGTTCTCCATGCAGGGTGCGTGACGCAAAGCAAACGTGAAATTGTTTTGTTGCAGCGTGCAACCACCAGTCATTTTAAACGTTAACGTTTGCATAGATATAACGCGTCCGTTCCGAAGAATTCTAGTCGTAGAAACCCCATGGCGCCGTGATAAATGCGTCCCGAGGGGGTCCTTGGACTTTATTTTACGTTTTGTCTGCACAAAGATTGAGAAACTCTGCCGTAAGGGTCTAAATGTTACCACATGACATTTTGAGGGGGGGAAAAAAGAACCTCTCTACGTTTGACTTTTGTTCTCAACAGGCCAGCCAGCTAAGTGTGATGAGTGATGTAGATTTTCCTCCTCCAAAAGCAGTGCACTGTGTAATCACTCTATAATGTTGACCGATCTAAAGCATATACAACCACGTTCATATTTGGACAATGACACTGACCAATAGTCATAATTTTGCCTCTGCACATCAACAAAATAGATTTGAAGTGTCGTCTATCGGCTTTAATATAGCGGGTTTAGCAAAAACATTGTCTGGAAAAAAAGTTTAGGCAATATATATATATATATATATATATAAAAACAGCTGTTATTCCTAAATTATTATTGCTATATTACTTATATTACTGATTAAGCAAATGATGGCAAAATACATGAAAGGTCTGGACTTGCTGCCAAATGTTGACTTTGCATTTGGAAGCTGTATGTGGGAATTCAGTTTCAATGCAAGTAAAGGAGGCCGTCAACAGCTGGAAAAAAAAAACAAACTCAACATATCAGACTGGCCAAATTAACAATTCTGATGATTAGACTGGCCAAATCAACTAATGTGGATCGTAAGCAAGTGGTAGATCATTTGTTAAGATTTTGGTCCATCAATCTGCCTGGGCCCTTGAGCAAGGCCGGTAACTTTCAACCGCTCAGTTGTATAACTGAAAGTTGCTTTGGATGGGGGCATCTAATATAAAAATGGAAATGATTGCACAGTTCGTTCCTCGCAGAAGAAACCAATCTTTATAACATCAAGAACATTCTGGAAGAGGTAGGCCTTTTTCTTATCAAAGGCTACAATCAAGGGACACCTTCACATTTTTTATTTTTCTTTCAAAATGCAAACCACTGGTCACACTCATGAGCAGAAAGGCCAGATTAGACTTCTTAAAAAAATATAGATAGAAATACCTTTCTTTAGAAAGATAAGACCAAGGTTATAGGAAGAGAAGAGTGTGGAGAAGGCAAGGAATGGCTTATGATCTGAAGTATACTACATCATCTTTTAAACTAGGGGTGTTTTAGCATGGGTAAAAAATGTCCTATAATTGCACTGGGTTGCTGGTGTTTACAGGTGATGTAAGAAATAAGACCAACTGGTTGTCAATTGATATCTTTTCATCATTTTATATTCTCCAGATTTTCACCTTATTAAACAGTGCACCTGTGTTAACAGGTGGATAGATGAGCTTTAAGATAACTCAATGCTCCTGCCATAGTGCCTCATCTGAAGGAGCTACTTCTATTTACCACATGCCTGCCATCCATGGAGGTATCCATGGAGACCATCATGTGGGTGGTGAAAGACTGGAGGGCGTCATTTAAAGTGTGAGGAAAGGTCCTTTGAGCCTTGGCTTTAAGATGTGATGAAGCTCTGGGCAACACGAAGACCTATTCCATTCTATACCACACCTGTGGAGGAGGATCTTCTTACACTGTGTATATATGATAGACAGGAAGGGAGGGGGCCAGGAAGAAAGCAGTAAGAAAGAATAGTTTTTTTTTTTTTTTCCTTTCTTCCCAATAGCATTCAAGCGTCGCTCTCAGGATTTCTTCTCACTGTATTTCGCCCACAGCTGTATTTCTCGTTCACAGCTGTGACTTCAAAGCCTTCAAAGCGAGAGACGGCGACTCGAGATTGATCAGAAGCAAGGACGCTTCCAAAAAAAATCAATCAAGATTTTGTTAGTCCACATTACTCTCGTTTTTGCCAGCGACAACATGTTCCGACTTTGACGACATTAACTCGGCTTGTCATAATAAATCCGCGCCGCACGACTCGCGTTTCCTCGGGCTTTCGCATTCGGAAAAAATACAAATCACCTCAGCGTTTTAAGAAAACAATGTGAACGACTGAAATCGGGAAGGTTCCGGAAATAGGAGCTGTTCTTTGAAGGCGAAACCCTGGGTGCTGGTAGCCATCACAGCGTTTCAGTATAAGTTTACACGCCCTGCTTTTTATATAACTTCAAAGGTGTTCATACAATCTTCACGGAAGGAACAACGGAACAAAAAAGGCAGGCGCGGTCGAATTTGGTCAAAAAAATGGATGCCAAAATCCGTCTGTGGCGCGACGAAAATCATGACTTGTAACAGTATCATCCACGCAACGAGGCTACGCCATTGCGCTCACTGAACACTTGATGGGTTGTCGCTTCGGTAGGTTTGCTAAATGAACAAAAACATCTGACAAGGCTGACATTAGAAATGTAGGACTGAAATCTGTAATGGTTTCGATAAGATTCCTGACATGACCCTTGCCTACTGGCGAAGAGGCGAAGAGGCAGAACAAATGTAAGGCACTCCAAAACCGTCAGTGGTGGGACGATAAACAATGCCTTTTTTCAGCCAGTTCACAAAAGAATGCTGCGAGATTTTGATCTCTGTCCTCTGTGCCACAAATATGGAATGCAGTTTTTGTTTGTCTGTTTACTTTACTGAGGATATTTCTGAAAAAGATACTAGACATTAAAGCTACACATTTAAAGACAAACTCTCCAGACAACGATTCAGTCGGTATTTCTTACATAATATTAATATGTACTAATATCACCGGTCTTGTCAGATCAGGATTTCACCATGATCTTGACTCATTCACCGTCTCCCAAATTCACGTTGCGTTGCTTCATCCCTCTCGGTGTCTCACCTGCGAATTTGCAAGCGTCCCCAGTATTGCACGTTTATTCTAATCATTCTGTAAGCAGTGTAACACTCGAACACGGGCGTGTCCGTGTTGTGCTAGGACCTGAAGCACACATACAGAAAAAACACTTCAACCACAGTTAAGTGTTCCACATGCGTGACCTATTTACACTGAAAAATAACAAGCCGTGATTGTGAGT